>NW_007068677.1:74248-176219 GCF_000164805.1 Carlito syrichta | reverse complement strand
CTAATTTTTTTTTTTTTTTTTGATTTACTGTAGAGATGAGGTCTCGCCAAGTTGCTCAGGGGGGGTCGCGAACCCACAGTCTCAGGCAATCCACTCACCTCAGCCTCCCAAAGGTGCAGGATTACAGGTTGAGCCACCGAGCCCGGGAAAAGTTTTTTATTTTTTAAAACAGCGTTTTCTTCATGGTAATTTGTGCTCATTTTTCCTAACTCTTTTAAGCCTCATTTCTACTTTTATAAATAAAATGTGTAAAAAATATTGCAAATAATAAAACATTTTATTACTATGCTTTCTATTCTAGTCTAGAGATGTTCCAGAGGTTCGTATGTGCTTGACCAAAGAGTCAATTTTTCTCCTGTCTTCTTCAATTGACATTACTGAGTGTTCCTGTCCAATAATTATACAAAGCCCCAGAAAAAGGCCTTCAGAAGTGAGTACTTTAAGCCACTTGCCAAGGGTAGACTTTGTGCACATTCTTGTTAAATAAAAGAGTAAACCATGGTATAGCCTGAGTCACCCAGTGAATATTGAGTTCCTGATCATTCTTTAAAGTTCAGTGAAAAGAAGGAAAAGCCCTGAACAGGGTTTGAAATGGCATTCTCAATTATAGTGGCCAGGAAATGATCCAAGGTGGGCAGGACTTGGAGTCTTCCAAGAAAACAGTCTTGATTTTTTAAACTTGAAATAGTAGGGTGATGGCTAGGATTGGAAAAAGCTAAGGGAAATTACATCCCGAAAAAGTTGCTCACTATCCAGAAAGCACAGACGGAGACCACCAAAGATCACAATGGTCACTGTCAATCTTGTTCATCCTTTTAGAGAGTTAGAGCCAGTGGGTGTCGGTTGAAGGTTCAATAACAATGTGAATTTAGCCATTTTGGATTTGTAATTTTTAGCTTTCTTATGATCAGTTTATTATTTTCTAGATAGCTAAAAACTAACCAAACAATTAATTTGCTTTAAAACAGGATAGAGCCTAGATATAAAAAGATATATAAATATATACACACACATGTGTGCATATCTATCTATCTAATCATCTATCTCCAGAGAGAGAGATTTTTTTTTTCCAAGCAGAGTCATAGAGAACACATTACCTGGATGAGAGATTTCTAAGAGGGAACCTTAACCATGTAAATTAAAAACTTTGTAAATAATTTCAAGTTCACAGTTTTCAATAGATTTTAATTTTTGTAACATTTTGTTCAAGTAAGGACAGCTCTATTAAGTCATTCATAATTAAGCACTACCTTCCTCTTTTCTTCCCATGCCCTTACCCTTCTGACTTCAAATGCTTCAATAAGAGATGAAACCATTGTGCAAAACACAATAATATCATCAAAAGGCATGGAGGCTTTCCATATCATCTTAAATGTGCAAATGGCCATGCCATTCAGGTATTAAAGTGTAAAAGCAATTACTATACCCCAAGGAAGTAGTGGTGGCCAAGGTAAATTTTCAACCAAGTTCATATCAAAAAGTATTTCCTACAGTGGAAACTTTCCCCAAAGGCACTAGAAAAATCTATTGACACAACACTTTGAGGGAAAGGGGCCAAAATATAAAGGGAGCCTATCTTACTCTCACAGCAATTGGCAATACAGATACTTTTAATACCCCTAGCTTATTTGTGTGATAAAAAAGAAAAAAAAAAAAACAGAAACTGATTAAATATTTATTTAGTTAGTCTAAAGAGCTTTGTTTGGTGCTTAAAATATAATTAATTAAAAAATACTTTCTCCTATCTGAGCTACAGTATCACACCAAGTTCATCTTCCTTCCTCCCACACATGTTAATGCTCTGGCACATTTTACTTGGGTCTAAGAAACCTTAGACAATACATTGCTTTAGTTTTTATTCATGAAACTTCTGTTTGTTCTCCTTGAAATTTTGCTGCTCTACAAATGGGCTTGGCCACTAAACCATCAAGGGTTCCTCAAAGTAAAGTTGCACTAGGTAAGTGATGGCTTAAATAAATTCTCAACATTGAGTGACACAAGCCCATGATAAAACTATTCCTAGTACATATAACTATTAACATTAATCAGAGTTTCTACAGAGAGCTAGTTAATTAGGTGGAATTCTGAGGCTTGCTAAGGCTTGAAATAGCGAGATAAAGTGTTTAGAAATACGTGACCTTATTGAGATTTTGAATTTGAGAATTCTTCTTGTGCATTGCAGGATGCTTAGCAGCATCACTGGCCTGCACAGACTAGATGCCACAGTACACCACTCCACTCCCCAAGTTGAGACAACTAAAAATGTCTCCAGACATGGCCAAATGTCCCCTCAGGGACAAATTTATCCTCAGTTGAGGAGCACTGCTTTAAATCGTGGCAGAAACACAACACAATTCACCTTGAAACATTTTTTCTTTTCTGCTTAAAGTTATTCACAAACACCTATTTTTTTCCTCTTATACCTGCAAATATAACAAATCTTTAACAACTTTGTGTTCTTGTTGCCTTTATTTTTAACCTATTGCTAAATGAATCCTAGAGATTCCCATCTCCCCACCTGGACCACTGCCCGTACCAAGTGACTCAACCTTACTCTATCTACTCTAAGCAGAAAAAAAAAAAACCTCCTCCTCTTCAAAATGGAAGGTCTTTCATTCTGTGCTGCTTCCTATCTTGTCATAATGACACATAGGCTGCTGCCTTCTGAAATGGAGGTCTCCCTAGAGGAAGGGATTCCCACTCACAACTAGGATTTTCGTGTTCTGTGGCTCCCCATTGTGATGGGACTCAGTGACTGCTTTGAAGGGATGTCCCAGCAGTTTCTGAGACTAAACCTAGGGGTTCTGGAAGGAGCTAGGAAGAGACTTAAAGACCCCTACTTGTGAGCCACCTGAACTCCAAGACGATGGAACTCACTGTTTACTGACTAACCAAGAAATATTTTTGATTCTTTCCTACACACATACTCAGGCAGGACCCTAATTCCGGGCATCCTGTAAGCTAAACAAGCACTTTGGGAGGCCAAGGTGGGAGGATTGCTTGAGCCCAGGAGCCAAAGATCAGCCTGGGTAACAGCGAGAAATTGTCCAAAAAAAAAAAGTCAAAAGCTAAACAAGCCAATTCTAATAAAAACTATCTCAAGAACAAATTTAAAGACTTTTTTCCTGTAAAGAATTTTTATTATTCCCTAGCTTACTAGAAGCCTGCTGGCAGTGTTTTTTTTTTTTTTTCAGTCTTTGAATAGATAATGGGCAAAAGAAAGTAAACTAGATCTCCTTCTTATTTACCTTGCAATTTCTCTCCTATGTTTACATCACAAGCTTCCAGGTACAAAGACTAAATCATTATTTGCATTATTAAAAATGAGTAAAGTGCACATGGGTAGTCTTCTTTATTGAGCTCTGATCTATACTGCATCTTTTGACTCTATATACCACATCTAATTCTAATGTAGAACATGGACCACAGCAAAGCAACATAAAGTCATGACAACCTAATAATAGTAACACCATGGATTCCAATAATTGCATATGTACTCTGTGCCAAAAATTGCATTAGTTACATATTTTTATTTTTTATTTCTTTTTCATTTAATCACATATAGTCCTCATTGCAACTCTATGAATTAAGTTTCATCACACTATTTTGAGATAAGGAAACTAAGGCTTAGAGAAGTTAGGTAATTATTTTAAGTGACAGAGTAGATATTCAGACTCAATTGTGACTAACCTCAAAGTCTTTATTCATATATAGGTAGATTGATCGATAGATGGATAGAGAGTAAGCATGATGCTACACAATGCTACCCTCCCTGCTAGGAATTTCCCCAAAGACCAAACAAAGAGAGGACTTTGTTTCTCTTCCTAAGAAAGCATGCCTGTAATCCTAGCACTTTGGGAGGCCAAGGTGGGAGGATTGCTTGAGCCCAGGAGCCAAAGATCAGCCTGGGTAACATAGCGAGAAATTGTCTCTCTAAAAAAAAAGTCAAAAAATTAGTCTGGTGTGGTGGCACATGCCTGTAGTGACAGCTGCTCGAGAGACTGAAGCAGAAGAATCTCTGATCAACGGTGCAGTGAGACATGATTGTGCCCACTACACTCCAGTCTGGGCCACATAGTGAGATCCTAACTCAAAAAAAAAAAAAAAAGAAAAAAGAAAAGAAAGAAAGGAAAGAAATGAAAAATTTCTCAAGTTTGAGCCAAAGGAGATCTGCTTAATAACTGGTACTGAATCTCTAGAATGGGTGGAAAGTTGGCCCAGGTGTCTGTAGTTTTAAAAAAACTAAGATTATTCTTCGGCCCAGAAAAGTTTTGGAATCACTAACTTATGCAGTCAGAAGAGATTTCTTCACTGGACTGGATAGCCCCAGTTTCCTCCTGCATATCTACTTTGTACCCTTCTCTTTGCCCTCCCACCCAGGAAAGAGGATGCATAAATTCCTTCAGCAAGCTCCCGGTTTTCTAGCTTCCAGGTGAGTTCGGACAATGGGGTGTGGGTGGGGAGAGGTATTAACAAAAGACAGGCTGGACTCAATGGCTCAGCCTGTAATGCCAGCACTTTGGCCAAGGTGAGTGGATTGCCTGAGCCCGTGGGTCTAGCCCAGCCGGGCAACCTGACAAGACCTCATCTCGACAGTCTCTACAATAAAAACAAAAAAATTAGCCGGACATGGTAAAGTATGCCTGTAGTTCAGGCTACTTGGAAGGCTGAGATGGAAGGATGGCCAGAGCCCAGCAGGTAGATGATGGGGGTGGCCATGAGCATGCCACTGCACTCCAGCCTGGGTGACAGAATGAGAAAGAGAAGACAAGGCTCCTTCCTTTCCAGTCATCACAGATGGCCTGCCTCACTCCAAAGGCTACAACACCTGTCAAGGCAGCCCTCTCAACATTAAAAAAAAAACAAAAAACTCCATATTTCAGGCGTCACACTCTCCTTTTGTCTATTTAGGTTTGGGGTGAAAAATGTTCCTTTCTGTTGCTAACTCCAGCGTACCACACCCTCCTTGGGTTTCGGAAAGTTTGTCCTTCTCTCTCTTTGTGAATACTCATATCTTTGCTAAATCTCCATTTCCATTTCCCCATTTGAGGGTACCATCTGTTTCCCGGTAGAACCCTTATTGAAACTCTTACACATGTGACTCAAGCATCTATAATTTGTCTACTTCTGAGTTATTCGTGCCATGTTGCACTGGTTAGGGACTTGATGACTTCAAGTTGCTTTATCTGTTATATCTTTCCAGCTGCTATAATAACCAAATGAGATAAATATATACTAACCACGTGCTTACTATAGACTCCCAGTTACTGGCCCCTATTTTCAGTGGGCTGTCTCAATCTCATTATTTAATGTAATTTGATTGTTCCTTAAGGCATTACTCTCTCCAGGCCCTCCCTCCTTACCTCCCGACCCCCACCCCCACTCTTTAGTCATTCACAAACTCTTCCCACCAGAGGACCCTTTTGTTCACTGGGTCATTCCTGGTTTGTTCAAACTTATTGGTACTTACTGTGTTTGCTGCAAGAGCTATTCTATCAACTCCTATGTACTCCAAGGAAGACAGTGTCTTTTCTGCCTGACTGAGATCAGGCTTTCCTACCAACTCCAGACTGACCCTTGTTTTCTGTTGCTCTGATGTGAAGGCGTCTCCAGACTTAGCCTGCTGAACTTTCTTGAACTAATCTTCAATTTCATGGGGTCCTATAGTTTTTCAGCTACCATATAGATTGTCACTGTAATTCAATATCTTTCTTTTATCCCCAGTTAGATTTCTAAACAATAATCTATCAGCTTCTGGAGATGAAAAACTCCTATCCTGCAGTATCACTGTGTAGCTGGTTGTCCTCAAGTTGTGGCCTCTTTCCAAATATTTATGTGCAGGTGATGGGCACTTCTCTGCCTAGCTGCTGTATAAAATGAAATATCTAACTTAAGAAAAAAGTTATCCAGGGAGATTGAATATATTTGTTCACCTGAGCACTAAACAGGTTCCAGGCACTCTGCTAGGTACCAAAGTTGTTTCTGTCCACACCACATGCAAGAATCCAGGTAAGGAGTAAGTTAGGATCTCTCACTCTTTCATCTCTCATAACTTCTTAAGAATTGACCTGTGGGAGGGGGAGGGGATTAACAGTAGCAAATATCTGTCTGGGGCTGGGAAAACACCTCTTATCAACAGGGTGTCTGAATGAAACGTAATTGTACACCTAACCCTTAACTGTACCCCACAAAACTATAATAAAAATACTGATTAATTATTAAAAAAAAGAATTGACCTGTGAGTGTTTGAAGAAGGCATTTAGACTTGTGGAAAATGACTGAGCTAAGACTCTGTAACTGAATTTTTCTACAGGTTATTCTGGGTATTACAGTCAACGAACTATAGATGATTTACAGTGGATTATGATACTAATAAAGCTTATACCTGCTTGCTCATTCTAGTCCAGCCTGGATTCCGCGTGTTAGTTGGAATACACTATGAGAACTGGGATACCTGCTTCCTGACACAGGATTTTGATTTCCTAGGTATCAGAAATTGATTGCAATACCCTTGTTTAAAAACAGTTTTGAAGTACCCATGTGTTGATAAGTTGGTAGCATCGCATGTTTTTCTACAGTTTTCTGTAAATGTTGGCTCTAGTTGTCTGAACTTTTTTACTGTGTGCTCTGGAACTTTCATTCTGTGGTCTATGGCAGTTGTGTTTTCTTTGGGAGATCAATTTTATTCCACAGTTACTGTTTCATTTGTTATTTGTTCTGCGACTTTTGTCTAGAAAGAAGGTTTAAAATCTTTTGTGGAAAAGAGCCTCTTATACTTAGGCTATGAACTGAGTCTTCATTTGCACAGATCTAGGAGTATTCCTAGAGTATCCCAGGCACCAATGGTATAAGAGCAAATGTTCAACTCCTTTGATCCATATGCACTGAGGATTACCCACACATGCTATTTATACTTAGAAAAAAAAATATTGTCCAAAATTGCATGAGTTGAAAATTCTAACAATTTTATTTTATTTTTGGGAGGGTTTTTTTTTGAGTAGGAGTCTCACTCTGTTGCCCAGGCTGGAATACAGTGGCACACTCACACTTACCGCAGCCTCAAACTTCTGGGCTCTCGCAATCTTTCTGCCCCAGCCTTACAAGTAGCTGGAACTACAGGAAAGCACTAAAATGCCTGGCTAATTTTTGACTTATTGAAGAAATGAGGTCTCCTCAAGTTGTCCAGGGCTCGAACTCCTGGGCTCAGACAATCCTCTCGCCTCCGCCTCCTAAAGTACTGGGACTACAGTCATGAGCCACCACACCCAGCCTAAGTTTCTGTATGAAGAAACTGAAGTTTTAGAGTTAATGAGATTTTTCCAAGTCTCTAATAACCAAACCACTTTTCACATTTTTGTCTTCGGAATATTTTATATGGGTTTCTGGAAGAGTGGGGTGGGATAAATACTTATCTTTTTACTTGTCTTTAGTTAGCCTATGTTTTCAAATATATTCCACAGGTGTGTATAAAGGGGTGGGATGACCAAATTTTTAAAAAAACAATTAGGAAAATAAACCTAGGTTTTAAAAAATCTTAAACAATCCACAAGCTAGATGATCCATGTGTAAGAAACTCAGACATTACTGGAAATCTTAAGCAGAATCAGAAGGTACAAAATAAGCAACGCACCTAGTTAATAAATTCATTTTGGCCCTAGGAGCTTAGCCTGTAGAGATTTAAGCAAGCCTCACACTAACCAAACTTCTGATACCTGAATAAACTTGAAGTCTGTGTAGATATTTAAAAACTAACAAAAAGGCCTAGGAGTTTATATAGTAAGTCTCTTAAATCTATTTCCCAGTGGCTCTTCCAAGCTACAGATTTCTTTTTTCTACTGCTAGGAAGGTAAAGCACTCATTCACTCTCAGGGAGACACAGAGGGAGAAGATTGATCACTTTTTTGAAACATAGTACTAAGACTTCCTGAAAGTCATCTATTTTCAGATTTTTAAAAGATGTTATCTTTTACATTAGATGGAGAGCTAAACATTATCATCAGGGCTATTGCATCTTCAAATATTTGAAGACAATCTGTGTCTGTCTGTTCTGACTGCATCTGAAGCCAAAACTGGGTTAAATTACAATCATTAAGAGCTTGGATAATGTGCTCTAAATGAAAGATATTATCTCTACTCCCTAGTGGAAACCTACTAAATTGTCTTCCCAGATTACAACAATGTTCCCCTTCTGGGGACCCCATTTCTGTGCTGAAAGTGTAGGATCTTGGTTGCCAGTCTTCTACTATCTGACCCTGCTTCCTGGACAAACTAATTGTTCTAAGCATTGACACGACCCAAACTGGGCCCATCAGAATCCCTTGGAATTTATACCAAGTCCCAGGTATTTTGGAATTTATACCAAGAAATAATTACCTGTAAATAACTGTAATATGCCAATTTGGAGTCCATATCTTCTGCCACCTGTACTAGAGAATCAAAACATATAGAGAATTGTGGCATTCTTCTAAGTCAGCAGTCCCCGACCTTTTTGGCATGTGAGGGTGGAGTGGTGGGTAGTGTACAGTCAAACCTTACTGCTAATGTTCATCTGTATTTGCAACCATTCCCCAGTGCTAGCATCAATGCCTCAGTTCTACCTCAGACCATCAGGCATTAGATTCTCATAAGGAGCATCCAACCTTGATCCCTCACATTCACAGTTCACAATAGGGTTTGCTATAAGAATCTAACGCCACCACTGATCTGACAGAAGACAGAGCGCCACTTGACCACAGTTCACCTCCTGCTTTGCAGCCTGGTTCCCCCTGGTTGGGGGTCCCTGCTCTGAGTGATCTTCCAGAAAGCATGGGCACAGTGTAGTTTCTTCCACCACACTGGTCACCTACCACCCAAATATTATACCTTCTTATAAAAATAAATATGATCATGTAATTCCATTGCTGAAAACCTTGAACAGCCACATAACTTTTAGGCCTTATATCTTACCAGTCCTCACCTCTCCTTCCCATCAGATCCTCTAAATGTCTCACAGACACAATTTGAAGACTTGTCATGTTGAACATCTACTCTTCAAACATACTGAGTGTTTCCAAACAGCCTAACTTTACTCTTGAAAGAGGAGAGGGGGGAATAGGGAAGAGGAAAGAGCAGGTTTTGGCAAGATGTTGGTCATCCTCAAGTCCTAGCTCAACTATCATCTCTCCTAGAAACTTTCCGTATCTCTTGTTTACTTTCTGACAGCGCTTCACCTCCTTTGGAAGCCCTCGACTAAATCCTGGAGGAAGTGCTAGTGGCTCCACTTTCTTCCTGCAAGTTGCACTTTCTTTATGTCTTCTTTCATAGCATTATTTTACTGTAATTTTAAAAGTCATTCCTGTTTTAATTCCTAAAATACAAATGATCATATCTTATATCCCAAAGCCAGTGTAGAGATTAGTGCTGGTCTTGTCACAATCAAGTAGCTTGACCCTGTAGGAGTCAGGATACTGTCTATCCCCAGCTAATTTTTGCTTCCTTTGTCTGTTGTCTTCTAATTCTAACTGGATAATTTATTTAAAATTCACAGTAATAGGAATTAAGGAATTCCTTACTACTAGAGACATAATTTTCAGCAGCCTAATGCATAGGCCTTAATCAAATAAGTGCTTATATTAAAATACTTTCTCATATATTTTCTAATTTTAAGGAGTGTATGAAAACAGGACAAGCTATTTATTTTATCAGTATAGTACTTTAAAAACCAAACCATAGCAAAGTAGAAAATATGGAGAAAAAAGTAACTTGACTTTAGACTTCAGAAATGTCAACTTTAAACATGAGTAGTCATTATACAATCAAACAGTACTCTTGTAGTTTTTTCTGTTAAGAACTCATTCTGGAAAAGTGAGAATAAAATGAAATAAAGTTCACTATTAAGAATTTAGAAATAGGCCGAGTGTGGTGACTCAGCCTGTAATCCCAGCACTTTTGGAGGCCCAGGTGAGAGGATTGCCTGAGCCCGGGGGTTTGAGACCAGCCTGGGCAACTTGTTGAGAACTTGTCTCTGCAATAAATCACAAAAACTAGCTGGGCATGGTGGCGTGCATCTGTAGTTCCAGCTACTTGGAAGACTGAGGCAGAAGGATTGCCTAAGCCCAGCAGGTCGAGGATGCGGTGGCTGTGAGCATGACACTGCACTCCAGCCTGGGCAACAATAGTGAGACTCCAAAACAGAAAAAAGAAAAAAGGAGTTTAGAAATAGCCCAATATGCTAAGAAATATTTTAGCTTTATCCCATCTCAATTCATCTTATTATTATTATTATTACTACTATTATTATTTTTGGAATTTGTGTGGCATTGTTGAAATGAACACATTGAAGATGACCTCATAAAAAGAAGTATTTTTCTTTCTTTTCCTTCCAGGTGTGGATAAACCCCTGCTAAATGTATCTGTGCATTTCCTGTTCACACCACATTTGTTTTTAAGTGTAATGAGCATTTCTTTAGTATACTTAGTAGTCCACTTAATTAATTAAGACATTTGGAATTTTTTCTCTAAAATGTTAAAGTTTTGGGGCATTAGAACCTCTGCTGTGCCACTTCAATGATATTCAGTTGAAATATTCAAGTGGTAGTTTTCCACTCAGTAGCTATATGAGGACTTGACATCAACCTTGCGCTGTCTGGAATTACAATATATATGGACAAAATAATCTACTGTCTAATGTGAAGCTCAAGGTAAAATATAGGCCACATAACCTTTATTTTGTAGAAAAATTTATTTTGTTTGTCTGTTTAACAGGTCTTACTATAACAGAAAAATTCATTTAAAGATTTAAGTAAAACTAAGTATATCAAGGAGATTTCCACTTAAATATTATTGAAAAGTATTAAAAGAATTGCTGCCTTAAAATAAATATATATCATCTCTTCTTGCATCATTGACTGCCATAAAGGCCTCAGTGATAGCCTTTAAGTCTGGTGCCTGAGCTTCCAGAAAATTGGATTGATTCCACTAGTTAATTAACCTCACATGCTTCCAGGAATATAATCAAATTGACCTTCGCATTACACATAAGTACATTTCCTAGGGATGCCTTAGATCACAGTTGATCAAGAAAACCACTTTAAATACCCGCATTCCACCTAAACTCCTCAACAGAGATGAGCCATTAATACCCAGTAAATAAGTCATTAATGGGAAATTTATACAGCAACTCTCCTCCTGACTGCATTCTAAGCTTTCTGTCAATGCTTGGGAATACTAAGGTGTTCTCCTACAAGTTCTCTATACTGTATAATTAAAACCTAATGCTAATGATCTGACTCTTAAGTTTTTGAACAAATATGAATTATGTTGTATTAGTTATCCATTGTTGTATAATAAATTAATCAAAAACCTAGTGTCTGAAAACAATAAGAATTCATTTTCTGAGTTTCTGTAGGTCAAGAATTAGTGAGCAGCTTAGCCGGGGGATACTGGCCCAGAATCATTGGTGAGTTTGCAGTCAGGCTGTCAGTCAGAACTTCAGTTATCTTGGGTTACACCATCATCATCTCCAGAGATGGTTCACTGACATTGAGATTGACTGGAGGTCTCAGTTCTTAGCCACATCAATCTCTTTATAAAGCATAGAGCGTAGGGATGCTGGATGTTTTGACAGCGATCTTCTCCCAAAGCAAGAATGTAAAAGACAGAGCAAGAAGAAAACTACAACACTTTTTATGACTTAGACTTGGAAGCCATTACCATCACTTCCACCATATTTTATTTGTTGGAAGCAAGTCATAAGAAAAATCCACACTCAAGGAGAGGTCAATTTGGATCCACATTTTGAAGGAAGGAGTATCAAAGAGTTTGTGAACATATTTGAAAACCACCACACATGCAAATTTACCTTCTACAAACAATCGTTAGGTGCATATGATGGCCATTAGCAGACATATTAAAAGAAATGGAAAACTTAATGGATAAATTATATAGTGTATGAACTGTATCTCAATAAGGTTGTTGATTAAAGAAAATAAAAACTGAGGAAAGCACTTCACTGAGAGGAGAATTAAGATCTTTGGAGTCTGCTAAATACACAGCATTTTACCTAGAATAATTTACTTGTCACATAACAAATTTGTGAAATAGTCATTGGTATGCTGCAGCTTTAGGAGACACTGGTCTGTAGGAGACAATTATTAGCATTTTTTTTTAGGTCCGTGTTGTATAACACCATATCAGAAGATTAAAATCTGCCATAGTGGGAGTATTTACACAATGGAAATTGATAATTCTCAAAAACAGTGAGCCCTCTAAGTATGATTTGCCCTGATATTATAGATGAGGAAAAATGGAGAATGAGAGATTTTTAAAACACTGTTGATATTTTTGCTTTCTCCAAAAGTTAGTGAATGAAAAGGTCAGAATTTGAACCCAGTTTTGTTTTTAAATTTGTATTTTGCCTTTCTTTTTTTTTTTTTTTTTTTTTTTTTGAGTTGGAGTCTCACTCTATCACCCAGGCTGGAGTGCAGTGGCATGCTCCCGGCCACCACAGCCTCAACCTGCTGGGCTCTGGCAATCCTTCCACCTCAGCCTTCCAAGTAGCCAGAACTACAATAGGCGCACGCTACCACGCCCAGCTAGTTTTTGATGTTTTGTAGAGATGAGGCCTCGCCAAATTGCCCAGGTGGGTCTCGAACCCATGGGCTTAGGCAATCCACTCACCTCGGCCTCCCAAAGTGCTGGGATTACAGACTGAGCCACCGAGCCCGGCCTATTTTCCCTTTCTAACAGAATAAATTGCTACACACTTTCCAAAAACATTTTCCTTGTTCCATCCATGATATTGCTGTATTTGTGATAATGATATAAACTAATTATGGCTACTAGTTAGCTGACCATTTATGACTGGAAAGAATTCAATTTAAATTGAAGGATTGAAAAAAGCTAGTAAAAATAAAAAGAGCTAACTGCAGTTTCATTTAAAGGATAAGAATGGGGAGAGAGAAAGTAACATATGGGGGAGAGCTACATTCTGCTAAATAGGAAATTGCTAGAAAGTATATCTATGGGGCATCTCTGCATTATCCAAAAAGTCTGAGAATATTTTTTTCAAACAGAAAACATCGAGTCTCATTTTTCTTATTTGACATCTATCTCTCAAATACAATATTCATTACCCCTTGCCTCAGATAAACCTCCTTGAAAAAATATTTCTTATACAATTTGGCCCTATTTTGCATATTTAAAGCATCCATATTCCACACACATGCAGAATTATACAGACTTATTCTTGTGCAGACAACCATTCAAACTCTAATGCACACATCCTCCAAAATGGAAGCTAGCAACATGTGGAGAATGAACAGAAAGGATGAAATTGACTTCCCTGGAGCAATTTTTTTTTAGCAATGACCCTACAGTTCGAAAATGATCACATTTACAGATATTAAGTAAAACACTGTGCCAGAGACTATGGACATGTGCATTAAGGCACACACATATGAAATCTTGCCATCTTGCTAGAGATGAAAACATGACAGCTAGGTTACCATGGAGACAGAAGCAGAGGCACCAACTACCAACTCTGAATACCAATTAACATCTAGCACTTCTTTATGTTACTAAAATTGGTTGCCAGGGCAACTGAAAGGATTGGCTCAGGTTATCAAATTAATTACCAGCCAAGTCTAAAAAAAAGTCAGATTCTTTGGAATTTTGTAGGTCTTAGCTTAAAGAAATTATTTATGGAGATTTAGGCTGCTCTCAGGACGGTATCTGTTATTTGTGATTCTTTCTTTGTCATTTCCTCATCCCTCTTTTCTTTCTCTTAAAATATTCCTTAGGCAGAGACAGAGATATATTCCTTAATATTCTCATTAATGCTTCCACCAAAAGAGAACTAAAATAAAACCATCATAAAACTCTACATATATCTGAAACTTAGATTAGAACTACACAAAGTAGTTGATCCCTAGGCAGCTGTATTTTATCAGGTAAGTACTGACTATGTGAAAGATGTTTCATATATTCTATTTAGTACAAAAAAAATTCTGACCATGTAAACATTAACTGTGTTTTGCTGAGAACCAAGTGTTAAACTGAATAGTTTGCTATCGGCAGGAGTCACCCTGGAGCCTTGCCATCTTCTAAAGTCTGTACCGAAAAAGCAACAGCAGAGACCACATTCAATAGCTAGATAACCTTGAACAGGTATTTAACTTCACTTGTTTAGTGTTCTCATTTACTCTTTAAAAAACATATTTTTTTTCCTGAAAAACATCTGACCACTTCTCACTACTTCTGCTACAGACAACCTGCTCTAAAACACTAGCTGCTTTGCCCTGGATTGTTACAATAGTTTCCCAACTTGTCTCCAGCAGCTGGAGTGATCCTAATAAAAAATAAGTCAGTTCTCCTGTGACTCCAACTTCTTGGGACTGTAGTAAGATTAAATGAGATATTCCCTGTAAAGGACATGGCACTGTTCCAAATATAAAGTAAGTATTTATTCATTGGACAGATATTTATTGAGTGCCTATTATGTGCCTGGTGCTGGAGAGATAGCAGTGAAAAATACTGAGACACATTCCTGACCTTGCAGAAGTTCCCTGAAAATACAAAATACTTTAGATTGTGGTAAGTGCTAAGAAAAAGCATGAAAGACTTGCATGGAAAGGAGCGACCTGAGGGGTTCTATGAAATGACAAGAGAAGCTCTCACTGAGGAGGTGACTTTTTTTTTTTTTTTTTGAGTTGGAGTCTCACTTGGTTGCCCAGACTGGAGTGCAGTGGCCGCTCTCGGCCACCGCAGCCTCGCCTGCTGGGTTCCAGCGATCCTTCCGCCTCAGCCTCCCGAGCCAGAATTACAGGCAAGCGCTACCACGCCCAGATGATTTTTTGATTTATTGTAGAGATGAGGTCTCGCTGCCTAGGTGGGTCTTGAACCCGCGGGCTCAGGCAATTCACTCACCTCAGCCTCCCAAAGGCGCGGGATTACAGGCTGAGCCACCGAGCCCAGCAGGAGGTGACTTTTGAGTAAAGTCCTGGCAAGTGAGAGAGTGAGTTATGTGAATATGGAGGAAAAGGTACTCCAAGTGGAGAGCTCAGTGAGGGCCTAGTCCTACCTCGGAAGCATAAACACCTGTTTGGTATCTATGAGAATGGAGTGCCTAATGAGTGATATGTCAGACACCTTGTGGAAAGAGGTGCACATCATCTTTTTGTGGGACACAGCAAGGGCTTTGGCTTTTACTATCAGCAAGATGGGAAGTCACTGGAAATTACCATGAGCTGCTTGTGTTTTATTAGGAGTCCTTGGGCTACTGGTGACAAATTAGGAAACTATTATAATAACTCATGGCAGACAGGCTGGTGTGCACATGAATATGTGCAGTAGATGCACATAATTATAAGGTTATTATTAATGGTATTTGTTGTTTCTCAATTCTTTTCCTCCAATACATTACATTCTTCATGAAAGTGAATGAGAAGATCATTCTCTGTTTCTTAATAAGAATAAAGATTTATCAAATGTCACAGTCTTGAGCTTGCTACTGAGAGCTCTTGCTTATTTCCTCAATCTTCCCAGAGTCTAATCATATTCCATATACATATCTGGTTTTACAAAATGTAGCATTCATGATACTCATGGTTCAAGCTTTCTAAGTTGACATTTCTTTTATTGTTTTTTGTCTCAACCATAAGAAGTTAGTAAAGAACAAGACTTCTGTTCTAATAATAATAATAGCAGTTAATGATGGCATAGGACTTACTTTTTTCTTTTTTTTCTTTTTTTACTTTTTCAGAGTCTTATTCTATCGCCCAAGCTGGAGTACAGTAGTATGGTCACAGACACCCCAGCACTGACCTATTGGGCTCAGGCAATCCTTCTGCCTCAGCCTTCCAAGTAGCCAGAAACACAGACACACACTACCATGCCCGGTCAATTTTTTGATTTATTGTAGAGATGAGGTCTCGCCAAGTTGCCCAGGCTAGTCTTGAACCCAAGGGCTCAGGCAATCCTCTCACTTCTGCCTCTCAAAGTGCTGGGATTACAGGCTTGAGCCACAGTGCCTGTCCAGAACTTACTTTTTAACTGTGCTGTTCTCAATGACTGAAGCCTGTAAACTCATATATGCTGAACACAGCAATTTAATGAGGTAGGCTATTGGCATCATCCACATCTTATAACTGAGGAAATGGTGGCATGGAGATTCAGTGATTTATTTAAGGTGACTCAGTTAATAAGCAAAGAGTTGAGAGTCAAGCCAAGTAGCCTGACTTCAGAGACTATCCTCTTAACCATCACATTCCATTGCCTATCAATACACAGAGCAGGGCAATACTTTGACATGATCCTATGTTCTTCTTCAACTTTTTTCTTTCCATTTCTGAACTTTCATCAGCTGCAATTCAAGCTGGGAATGACCTTTGCATCCCCAAAGCCCAAGCCCTTACGGAAACGTATAGTTTTGCAAAGAAGGTTAAAATCAATTTTTAAAGGATTGCAAAATGGCATGGTGAAGAGTAGAAGTGATTTGGTCCAAAAAAATGAGAATAGAACTGCTGCTCCCAACTTAAAAAGGCGATTCTACTTTGGGGGGTTGTGGGGAGAAGTGAAAAGTCTGAGGTGAGGGGTTTTCCCTTAGCACTGCTAGAAACAGAGACGCCTATGAAATGACTGTCCTATGTGCCCAAGTTAATGGAGGGTAGGGATGAAGGTGTGAAAATTCTTGAAAAGACTGATTTAAAAATCCTATCAGTTCTGTAGGATTGTGGCTCATAATATAAATTGACTTGTTGAAAATAAAGGAAGTCATTGTTCTTATGAATGTGAGCTTGTGACCGGAGAGTCATGCATATGAATGAGACAAAGTAGATTGAATATCTTCCCTAAATTCAGAAAATTACAATCATGATTCCAACCACTGGTAATTAAGACACCTAAAATTTTCTCTCTCCACAGTTTACATGGCATTACTCTTCACAGATCATTTGAATCTTCCACCAGCATAATATAGTCGACAAATCAAGTCACACAAGTCCTTACTCTGGTGTTGTAGAGCTAAAACATATGCCATTTTGTGTACAAATGGACTTGACCCTAAGATGCTTTGTAAGTAAATTTTATTGTTGCAATAAGACTACGAATAGGAATAACATGGAAGCTTTTTTCTTTGTTGTTAAACATTGGTTTTATTTTCATATCAAAAACTGGCTGAATGAATATTGTTTATAAGAATATACTGTTCTGAAGTTGGCAGAGTAGAAAACAAAGCACAAATATAGTTAACAAAAATCTTAAAAAATACTTCAAACTATGTATCGACATGCTGGAGGTTACAGTCACCAAATTGCTAGAATTTAAAAACCAAAAATGCCCCTTAATTGGTTATATATAGAAATGAGCAGGAAAGGTATTTTTGCTTTTATAGAAGGGGACCAGAAATATGGCAATAATTAAACTACACGGTTTTGAAAATAAACATGCAATGTTACTGAGGCCGGCAGTATTCCCTGTCAGCAGAGTCATCAACTCAGATGTTCTTATGAGACTAAAAAGTCGTCATCTGAAACCCATCTTCCCAGTTCTCCTAAGAATTGTTTTTGATCTCACATGCTGAAAGGGGTAAAGAGTCCTAGTGAATTAATTAATAAGTTAATTCTACTGTGCTCTCTATTGACCACTGTCTCAACTGTAAATATTATAGAAATCTTGCGCAGTCTGTTAGTGATTCAAATGGAATTCAGGGTGCTGTGTGAGTTCACCATAATGAACACTTATCATAATGGTGTTGAAGCACCAATAAGTAAGAAAAGTGTTTAAAAGAGTGCTGGAGAAGAAAGAATTTATGGAGCATTGCTTAGTTTATGAATACCTTTGACCTTTTTGACTGGTAAGATAGGACATTGGCCAAATGCACAGACTCTATACCCAGACACTCTGGGATACTGTCTCATCAGTGCCTCCTATTAGTTATATGAACTCTGGCAAATTACTGAACACCCTGTGCCTCAGTCCCCATCAGATGAAAGAGGCATGCTAATAGTACCTGTCTCATAGGGCTGCCTAAGAATTAAATAGGCTATTATATAGTAAGTGTTCAAAATAGATACTAGCACATAGCAAATACTATGCAAGCATTGACTATTACTACTGGCCATGAGAAAAATAGACAATGTAGTCTATTCTCTCCTTTTAAAAAAATTATAAAATTATAAATAATCATCCTTCTAAATAATTGAAAAAAGATAGATAGATAGATAGACAGACAGACAATTTAGTTCTACGTGCCAGGTCCTGTTACAAGCAGAGCACATATTTTAAGGCATTTAATATAGAAACAAGATTTCTAATAAAATATTTTCTTATTAGAGCTCATGGATAAATAAAAATATTTCTCCATTCAAATTGCTTATTTAAAAAATTACTCATTTTTATAATACATTGAGATAATTAGATCGTGGGAGATGTAAGTTCCCACTCATCAACACTGGGGTAAAAAGTAGCGTTTATGAAGCACTGAGATGATATATTGAATTACCTATATAATACACAACTTGACATTCCTAGTGTTCAAGAACAGAGCTGGTGGAGTATTCTTAGCTGCTAGGAAGCCTAGTTTAAATACAGGTTAACCAGAGACTAGACTAGATCCAAGCTAATTTAGGGTCAAATCAAGCTAATTTAAACACATGTACCCCAAACCCAAAAGGCATGTCTGCTACTCCTTTCTCCCTCCATACAATAATATCCCATTCTGTTCTCATCTCAGCATAAGTAGCAACTTATGTCACCCTGGCTCTGAGATAAATACTAATTAAAGAACATTTTTATGCCAGTAAACACTTGCCTCTCAAACCGGCACTTTGAAATGTGTTATCACCTGGTGCTATAAAAATCAAGCTGGGCGGGGTGGCTCCCAGACCTGCTGGGATAAATATTTGCCACTACACTAGTAGATGCTTCTCTTGCATACAAACCCCTTTGTAAATATAGCTCACAATTGTCAATATAAAGCACAGGGAAATGAGTTTCTGTGAAGAAAACAGAACTGTTTGCTTATTCCCACGGATCCGGCAATTCTGTGCCCTCTGCTTGCTGGCACTCAGCGACAGCTGGCCATTCCAGGGTGGACAAAAACATTTCCCCCTGGCACGTTCTCTTCACTGGCCTATATTGAACAGAGGCCAAGTTCATTTATAGCTATTTCAAGGACAGAACTTAAGATTATTTCAAGAGTCCTAACAACATTTACTTTTCTAAGGCGGCAGGGCATGATACCCAATCTTGGTTGGCTCAAAGATTTAAACCTACAACATCTCCACAAACTGGGAAAACTTTCATAACCATAAAACACACACTCTTGCCATCTAGGAGCCTTAACAAAACAGCTCAAAAACAATGTACACTTTCTCCATTTCCTTCAGTATAAACTTCCTCAGAGCACTCTCAAGTTTCTTGATAGCAGAAGGAGGTTAAATAAATGTTGAAAACAAACCATTAGACTCGCCGGGCAGGATTTTTGAATGGCCTCCAAATTCCAGCATGGCCACTTCTTTCTGATGTGCCCTTTTTCATCCTGGGATATTAAAGCACTTGATAAACATTAACTCACAGATCCTCTTAAAAATCTTAGCACTTTGGGAGGCAGAGGCGAGAGGATTGCCTGAGTCCAGCCAGGGGTTCGTGACCAGCCTGGGCAACTTGGCAAGACTTCGTCTCTACAGTAAATAAATAAATACATACATACATAAATAAAAATTAGTCAGGAGTGGTACACATCTGTGGTTCCAGCTACTTGGAAGGCTGAGGCAAAAGGATTGCCTGAACCCAGCAGATTGGGTAAACCATGGTCGTGCCACTGCACTCCAGCCTGGGCAACAGAGTGAGACTCTGACTCAAATAAATATATATTTCTGGGTGGTATATGACTTAATTCTTAAGTGGGAAAGTGTATCTAGAGGCTTTCCCTATGGACCTCATGGCAGGTACCTGGCCATATCCTGTTCAGATGAGGCACGTGCATTTCCACCTTTCATGGTGCTATATTATAACCAGCACTTGGTGTCAGGGTTCCCTTCATTTCTGATGCTTAGTGTATCTTTGTTGAATAAGTGAAACACTGCTTGTTATTAAAATGATTTTTTATTCTCTCTTGTTACTTCAGTGGTGTCACCTAAAGTCTAAATTAGGAATGGAAAGGATTGACTTAATTAGAAAAGAAATCTGTTGTTTTTTTTAAAAAAAAAAATCCTTCTGAAGAATGAAATCATGTTCTTCGCAGCAATATGGATGCAGCTGGAAGCCGTTATTCTAAGAGAATTAACACACAAACAGAAAACTTAATACTGCATGTTCTTACTTATAAGTGAGAGCTAAACACTGGGTACATATGGCCGTGAGGATGGAAACAACAGACATGGGGGAATCTTAAATGGGGAGGAAAGGAGAGGAGAAGGGGTAGAAAAGGGTTTGAATCTAAAATTTAAAAATGATAATAAATTTCGAAAGTCTACTTAAAAATAAAGAAGGTATTCTGCAAATAAGGAATTTATTTCATCAGCTCCAGTACTGAGAGAATTAACCAGTCGCACAATGCAAGTCTAGATATGCTACTTTATTACATCATAATTTTCCTTTTTTAGAACTATATTTTAATTCTTATTCTACATTGGAATAAAAATTCTAATTTTATTTTTTTAAAACCAGTTGAATAATTTCCAACCAGTTTCTTCTTTATCCCCTCAGTCTCTTTTTAGAATTTCCTCAACACTTTCTTTGAAATAACGGACACCAGATGTAAAGCTGAGAGTTCAAAATGTGTCCTTTAAAACTAGTATGAAGCACTTTTTAAATCCATCAAAATTATGAGTTACCAGAAAATAAACAAATAAAAAGAACCATGCTGGTCATTACATTCTTAAAATTGTTCCTTTCATTAATTTGGCTTTTTTTTTTTTTTGAACCCCCTGGGTTTCAGAGCTAGTAATAATTTCTTGCTGTGCTGTTTTCAGCTTATGATAAAAGAGTTAAGAAAAAATGTGGAAAGTTTTATGGAGAGGAAGTATTTTCATACTTCTTGGCACATTGCTTTATATTGGAGTCAGCAAATGTTTTCTGAAAAGGACCGAATAATAAACACTTTAGCCTTTGTGTATCATATGGTCTCTGTTGAATCCACACAACTCTGCCATTGCAGAGCAAAAGTTGCCACAGGCAATACTAAACAAATGGTTTAGTATTTTAATAAAACTTTATTTACAAAAATAGGCCTCAGGTGGAACTTGGCTTCCTCAGCCTTCGTTTTCCAACCATTTTTTATATCATGCTCTTGATTTTGCGATGTTAAAAAAATATTTAATCAAGAAAATTAAGAGCTCAAAGCTTTAGTCTAATAACAACACTCCGGTGCTGAGAAAGATGGCCAGCCACACAATGGGAGTCTAAATATGGTATTTTATTGTTCTCTAAACAATGTGCTTTATAGCTTCTTTCTGGAATTATATTTTGAAAAGTCTATCAACTACATGAATGTTCCTTTAAAAAAATATGCAGAGGTCAGCCTGTAATCCCAGCACTTTGGGAGGCCGAGGTGAGTGGCTTGCCTGAGCCCGTGGGTTCGAGACCCCCCTGGGCAACTTGACGAGACTTCATCTCCACAATAAATCAAAAATTAGCCAGGCGTGGTAGTGCACGCCTGTGGTTCCAACTACTTGGAAGGCTGAGGCAGAAGGATCACCGGAGCCCAGCAGGTCGAGGCTGCAGGTCGAGGCTGCAGTGGCCGGGAGCAGCCACTGCACCCCAGTCTGGGTGACAGGGTGAGACTCCAACTCAAAAAAAAAAAAAAAAATGCAGAAAGTAGACACACAGTAAAAATACTTTCCATCTAAAAAAGTCTTCATTCAAATAAGAAAATCTTAAGTGATTTGGTGATTGGCATCCATTCCAGCTCTTAATGAAAGTTGTTAAGGTTCAGCTTCCCACCTCTACAGCCCTGCGCCTTCACTCCCACCAGCTCCACAGCCAAGGGCTTTGGCTCCTAAGACCTTGTTGGCAGGCAAGAATGCAAGGAAGGGTCAGAGGCAGAAAGTGACTGGGTCTAAAGTGTGGCCTTGCTCCGTGTTCTGGCCCCTGAGTAAACATCTGGGCATCTGCAGCAAAAAGCAAAGTCACTTCCTGTGAATTTACTGCTCATCCCAACTCTTTGCAGCTGAAGCCATCAATTGAAAATATTATGTAATTGGTTTCTATTTTACTCTTTAAACATTTGCCTTGCTTGAAGATTTAATGGATTTCTAAATGTGAGAATATTTAACATAATTTTGAGATTCTCTTGTTATCAACACCAAAACGAACCTGTGATTTTACCAAAGATAAGCAATAACAAAGATCACATCACCACCTCAATAAATACTATTGGAAAGCATAGTTTATAGTAATTACTTTCCTAATCTATTGTCTAACTATAATTTAATAATATTAATATTTTCACAGAACTTAATTTTGGTAGAAATCTACCTCTTTATACTAAGGGCAAATATTCTCAAACCATAAATATAATTCTTTTTTAAAGTGTGAAGTATTGGTAAGATACCCCCTGCCCAATAACTTAAATATAGAGAAAATAATATTATCATCTAAGAGTTAAAGTAGTAAAACACATATACTCAGTGCGATGATAATCTGTCACAATTACCTAAGAGAATTAACAGGCAAATTAAAGTGCAAACTTGTCTGTAAACTTATGTCTTCCATCCAAGACCCCTGTCAGAATGCTCTGGGAATATCTCAGGTTAAAATAAGTTTGCATTTTAGTAAGCAGAAACTTAATTAGTTGCAGTGTATCATATTTGGGGGAAAGCTATGTAAGCAGCCATCCAGTTTACTGAGTGTCTTTCAATGTATGGATTGCTTATTTCTTTATTTTTCTTGGTTGGAAGTAAAGTGAATGACCCTACCAAATCCACCAAATCTAACAACAGCAGTTGTAGGAATAAGTGAAAGTCTTTCTCTGTACTTTCTGAAAGCAGGTGTGTACATCACCCAAAGAAGTCTGCTTCTAGACACCCACTCAAGGTGGCATTTGCTTTTTATTGACACATCGAAATCCAAGTTCTGGTCTTCAAACTGGAAGGCTGATCTTTTGGCATACAGATTGTCTAGAACTTGGGGATTCATAATGATCACACCACAGAGATCACTGCATCAAACCTTAATGAAAGGATGGAAACCTTAAGGAAAGGAAAGAATACATTGACTGGATCAGCAGGTCAATATATTATTTTCTGGTAGATGAGCTACATGGGAAGCCACTTTTTCATAAGGTTTGGTGAACTAGAAGCAGAACAAGAAAAATTTATTAAAGTAAGAATGTTACCTAGTGTCAGGGAATCATGATCTTATATCTCCATAAATGGTCATGTTTATTGGAAGAATAGTCCTCTTTCTGGCTGGACAGAGCATTACTGATCTATAGTGTGCTTGAATGAGCATGGCTTCTTTTTTTGCTACCTATGAGTCAGTGGTTTCCAAACCTAAATGAGCTGCAGAATATCTCACTGAACCTCGAAAAGACACAAATTTATTACTCTCCCATCTCCTCTCCACCCCAAAATCAACTGAAATAGAATAGAGGTAATCCAGAATTCTTGTTTCAGGAATTCAGATATAGACAGTTCCAGGATTCGGTAGCCCCTGTTCTTTGAATCAACTGTTGTGAATCAAAATTCTAGATATGTCACTTAGAAGAATTAACTTGAATGAGTTGCATAATCATTCAAAGCCTCCATTTTCTCATCTGTAAAATAGGTATGACAATACCTTCTTATCAGAGATGTTGGAAGAATTAAATTAGATAATATTTATAAACCCAATGTTGTCTAAGCACTCAGTAAACTAGGTAGTTGTTCACTGTTTTTCTCTAAGTGAAGTGTAATGTTAGGTTATAGTTTATGGAACTACATTCCTAGATATGGTCTTGGAACCCTGAGAAATTTTCTAATCATTCTTATTGGACTTGTAGGTGTAGCAACACATAATTACAGATAAATTCTTGGTTTATTTCCATATATGGTTAACTACACAGACTAGGTGGACTTTACTAGTTTAACATCCCAAGAGCTATCTTGTGTCTCTAATTCCCAAGTTTTGGATGTTTTATCTATGTCCCAAAATGTTGACAAAAAGAGCTGTCTAAAATATTTTTATCATGAAAGACTCAAAGCTCATATCAGTGGGTTGAGGATATTTCAACAGACAGCAAAGATCACCACATTTTGAACAAACAGCCACTGGCTGTCTGTGTCACACGCTGTGGCTGCTTCTATACTATGAACCCATCTTGGTGGCAAACGAGGTTGAGAATGCCGAAGTTCTCAAGGCGCTAAATCCAATGTAAATTCCAGGAATCTGTCTTCCATCTTTGAGGTTAAAATTTGGAACATGGGTGCAAAACATTGCTATAAATACCCCAAGTGTCTTGCAGGGGATTTAGTGAAAACAACCCTCTTGGTTTTTCATGACCACACTCTCTCCTCTGCTTTCTGAAGATACTGATTTAACTCCCTAGGGAGTTCTAGCGACAAATGCTGCTCTCTCCTTGGTATCTACACACACACACACATACACACACACATGCACACACACACACACACACACACACACACACACACACACACACACACACACACAGGTTGTTGTTATCAGGTCCAGCTTATTTTTCTGATTCCATTTTACCTTAAGATCATTTCTTTACTGGAGCACATTTCACCCCTAGATAAATTATTTCTGTTGGCCAGTCTTAGAAGTTGGTTAAAGACATGATTCCCAGCAACCAACAGCTTAAACTCAAAGTTGAGGCCCATTACATGAGAAAGATGGAAGTAGGGGAATTGAAAAACACTAAGTAAAAAAACTGACAAGGAGTACTGTTTTCTTCCATTTTTTAAAAATAGCCAGCTATGCAATTTACCCACTGAGGACTAATCTGTTCATGTTGTTCCTTCTACATTTACTGAATGTGCACATACACATATTAACCATTTATTTCAAGTTGACACTGCTAACTGCTAGTGTTCATCCTGAAAAGCACATGTGTGATCTGCTAACTTATCTCAACAGATATAGCACCCTCTGGATTACTGGTCCTGTGAGGGTAAAAGAAGAATCCATAAAATGAGAGATTGAAAATAAGTCCTCCTGGCCCTGCTGGGAGATCTCAAGAGAAACCACTGACCAAGGCAGGCAGACAGATGACAGCTGCTTTATACTCAAACAACCCCGATCTGTTTCCAGAGATTCAGAAAACTCCAAGCATCAACCATTCTTTACGTATCATCTCATATTATCACAAGCATGTTTTCAATCTCTCACCAATTTTCAAAGGGTAATTACTTTTTTATATCACTGGACTACATCATGTGTGTGTCTTTGCTCAGGCATTTGTGGATTTTTTTTTTTACAAGAATGCTCATAGGCTTGTTACAGGGAGTGGAAATCTTAAACACTGCCACAATGTCCAAATATGACAGATTAAATTAGAGGAAATGTAAAGAGTTGCATGACTCAGTGTTAACAATAAAGAATTTTAAAATTGCATACTGTAAAGAAACATACTGTAGGAATTTTCAAAAAGCCTAGGGTGCGAATATTTCAACACCGTTGCTTTAAATAATTGCCATTTTTTAAAATTTCAAAGGAAGTTTAATGTAACTGAACTTGAGTCAGGAAGCCTTCTTTTATTTCCCAGAGCATGTGTTCTGCAGACGTGAGTGACAAATCTAAATGCCCGGGAGCTAAGCCAAAGTTACATTTGCAATTCGTAAAATTTAAACCATCTCTGTGAAGATGCTTTTAAGTTAATGTCCAGATCATGTTTAAGCTCTGTTTTATTTCTGTATAACTCTAGATTGGTGTGTTAATGATTATTTTTACAATAGCCTCTGCTATTTATATGAAGCAGACACATTGTTTTACAGTTCAGGAAAAACAGCCTTAAAGGATTTAATGATAAAATATTGCTTTCTAGAGTGAATTTTGGAGGCAGAAATTTAGTCAGAATTGTGGGAAGTTATAAATGTGTAATGAGAGATTATATTTATAATCTTTAGCTCCTAAGGCAGCCTAGTGGAGGAGAGGGTACTGAAGGGTCTGGGCCAAAAGTCACCATAGAATCAGAAAATATTTTAATACTTCCCTTCCCATTAGGAGTGGTATTACATGTTGTTAACGATATTACATTTAGGTGCATGCATCAAAATATAATGATCTTGTATTTATAGCAAAGATTATGGTTTATTACTTTTATATACATTCTATCATTTGATCCATGTAGAATAAATAGACTAGAAAGCAGACTATTTTCTAGTCTATTTAAGCTACACCGACCAAAAAAGAGAGAAAAAGTTCAAATAAACAATCTGAAATGCAAAAGATGAAGCCACAACTGACCCCGAAGAAATACAAAAGATTATCAGAGATTACTATGTACACCTGTATGGAAACAAACTTGAAAACCTAAAGAAAATCGAGGACTTTCTTACATCATACAACCTCCCAAGACTGAAACAAGGAGAAATCGAGGCCCTAAGTAGACCAATAGCAACCCAGGAAATCGACTATGTCATAAGAAAACTGCCTACAAAAAAAGTCCTGAACCAGATGACTTTCCAACAGAATTCTACAAAACACACAAGGAGGAGATAATACCAATCCTTTTAAAAGTATTCCAGGCAATCAAGAAAGATGGAACTCTCCCCAAATTAGTTTATGAAACTAACATCACATTGACACACAAACCGGGTAAGATCCAACAAAGAAAGAGAACTACAGGCCAATATCCTTGATTAACATAGATGCTAAAATTCTCAACAAGATTCTAGCAAACCGAATTCAACAACACATCTCAAAAATCATCCACCATGACCAAGTAGGTATCATCCCCAGGATGTAGGGCTGGCTCAACACCCGCAAGACCATAAATGTAATTAAATACATCAAGATGTAAAGACAAAAAACACGTAATTATACCATTAGATGCGGAAAAAGTTTTTGATAAACTCTAGCACCCCTTCTTGATAAAAACCCTCAAACATCTAGCCGTGATTGAACATACCTCAAAATAGTAAGAGCCATCTACGAGAAACCCACAGCCAGCATACTAACAAACAGAAATAACAACCATCTCCTCTGAAAACCGTAACAAGACAAGGATGCCCACTCTCATCCCTCCTGTTCAACATAGTATTGGAAGTCCTAGCTAGAGCAATCAGACAAGAGAAGGAAATCAGGGGTAACCAAATGGGAAGAGGAAGTTAAGTTATCTCTCTTTGCAGACAACATGATCCTATATCTCGAAAACCCAAGAGAATCTGTCAAAAACCTCCTTGCACTGATGAAGGACTTTGGCAAAGTCTCAGAGTATAAAATAAATGTGCAAAAGACAGTCGTATTTCTGTACATGTACAATAAACAAACAGAAACTGAAATAATAAGCACAATCCCATTTACAATAGTCACACACACACAAAAATGCAATACCTTGGCATGAAGATGTCCTAACCAGAGATGTGAAAGACCTTTACAATGAAAACTACAAAACACTGCTCAAAGAAATCACAGATGACACAAACAAATGGAAAAATATTCCATGCTCATGGACTAGAAGAATCAACATTGTTTAGATGTCCCTTCTACCCAAGGCAATCTACAGATTTAATGTAATACCCATTCAATTACCAACAGCATTTTTCTCAGACCTGGAAATGATAATGCAGGAATTCATATGGAAACATAAACAGCCATGAATAGATAAAACAATCCTCAGGAAAAAACAACAACAACAACAACAAAACAAAACAAAAAAACGAAGTGGGAGGCATCACGCTCCCAGACTTTAAGTTTTTTTTATAAAACTACAATAATCAAAAGAGCCTGGTACTGGTACAAGAACAGGCATATAGACCAATGGAACAGGATAGATATTCCAGAGGCAAAACCTCAATTTCTCAACCAACTCATCTTTGACAAAGCCTCCACCACCAACCACTGGGGAGAGGAGAGCCTATTCAGTAAATGGTGCTGGGAAAACTGGCTGACCACATGCAGAGGATTAAACGATTCTTACCTATTACCATATACAAAGGCCAACTCTGAATGGATCAAAGACCTAAACATAAAAACTCAAACTATAAGAACTTTGGAAAATGCAGTAGACACCCTTATGGAAATTAGAACTGGCAACCAATTCCTGATCAAACCACCAAGTGCCCATGCCATAAGAGATTTGATAGAAAAGTGGGATCTCATCAAACTGACAAGTTTCTGCAAAGCCAAAGAAACCATTAAGAGAGTAGGGAGACAGCCTATGGACTGGGAAAAAATATTTGCCCACTGTATATCTGACAAAGGCCTAAATCAGGATCTATAAGGAACTCAAATGTGCCAAAAAGAAAAAAAACAAACAGCACCATTACATAGTGGACAAAAGATATGAATAGACACTTCTCAAAAGAAGACATATGAGCAGCCAACAGATGCATGAGAAAATGCTCGGACTCACTAGAAATGCAAACTAAAGCCACACTGAGATATCACCTCACTCCAGTCAGGATGGCCATCATCAATAACTCAAAAGACAACAGATACTGGAGAGGATGTGACAAAAAGGAAACACTTCTACACTATTGGTGGGAGTATAATCTAGTACAGCCTCTGTGAAAAACTGTGGCGAGTCCTACAAGATCTAAAAATTGATCTTCCATATGACCCTGCAATCCCCCTACTGGGAATATACCCGGGGGAACTCAAATCCCTATAAAAAAGATTATCTGCACACACGTTTTTTGCAGCATTGTTCACAATAGCAACAACAATATCAGAAACAACTTTGCTGCCCATCAAAAGAGGACTGGATAAAAAAATGTGGTACATAAACATGATGGAATATTACGGAAGCATAAAGAAGGACAAAATTATGAACTTTGCAGAAACTTGGATGGACTTAGAGTCTATAATACTGAGTGGTCTGTCACAGAAACAAACAACTGAGTATCACATGTTCTCACTCATAAGTGGATCTTGAATAAGTATCATAATACCATAAGAAAATGATTGTCAGTAGTGGGAAATTGCCAGCGGGAGGGCAGGATGGCAGTAGTGAGACTCTGCCAGCAGGGATGGGGGAGCACACCTCATTAACAAGGGTACCTGCATAATAAACATTTGTATACTAACCCTGAATTGTCCCCCACATCTTTAAAATAAAAAATTATGCAAGCAAAAAAAAAAAAGAAGAAGAAATAGTATTATTATTTGTTGGATGAAGAAATTAAGTAAAACCCAGAGAATTTCATGCTAGAAGATGATGCTACCTGCAGTCAGGAAACAAGTCAGAAGAGTTACAAATACCTGTTCTCTAAGGTAGTACCTCTCGCCTGTCAGTCACCAAGGGTTTGAGGGAGAGAGCAGAGGAATCCAACTATCCCTTTGGGTTTTCTTGTTTTTTACATTTGTTGTTAATTGTTGTGTTTGATGTTGACTAAGTGTTGATTTTTTTACATTTATTTTTATTTTTAAATTTGAGATGCAAGGGGTACATGTGGAGGTTCGTTACACGACATGTTGTGTGATGATGAAATTTGGTTTTCTACTGAACTCGTTACCCAAATAGCGAGCGTGGTACCCAATAGGTAGTTTTTCAACCCTTGCCTTTCTCCCTCTCTACCCCTCAAGGAGTCCTAAGTGACTATTTTTTTCATCCTTAGCCAAATATTTCTTTTGTAAGAGAGGCACTCTCCCTGCCTCCCCCCCCCACAAGATACAAGCTTTATAGAAATGCAATCTAGAAAGTAAGTATTTGAAAGAAATTATTTTTCATATCATACTACCTGAAGTATAAAAAGTTATATTAGCCAGCTTTTCTGAAAACATGAGTGTTAGTGATCTTAAATCATACAAATAGATCATATTGAGTGATCTTATGAAAATTCAGTTACCACAAGCACGTCAATTTTTTTTTCTCCTTGACTCTTAAGTGCAGATTGAGGAAAAATGGTGAGCCTAACCCTACATTTACCGTTCCAGGTACTTCCCTATATCTGCTAAGTAAATACAAGTCCCTGAAAAAGTGATACACTAACACAAAATGAGTAACCTTTTTTCCAAAGCCTAAGAAGCAGCTACCAATGAGAGTAGCAGCTCAGGGGCGAAACCAGCACAAAGAGATGCATGGTGACTCAAGGGCTCACCAAAATGTAAGAAGTTTTTCCCCAGCTGAACAAATTCTAGAGAATTCTAGAGGTCAAATCGTGATGCCTCAGTTAGACCCAACATCATGTATTTAATATGAAGTAGAGCGTTAATCAAATCATTCAGACCATTTGACCTTCTATCTTTATTCCAGTAAAAAGTCCCACTTAACCTTTATAAAGGTACAATTATTATTCATGAAACATTGTTTTCATCTCATTTCTTCATGGTGACTATAGCAATGCTGAGTAATGTATGCCAAACCTCTTTCTGTAAAGTGCTACACCAAGTTTATTAATTGTCTTGACTCAACCCCTTTAAAATACAACAGAAAACATAACCAGTGTTTTCCTAAGTACACAAGCACATGAGGTCATGTTTCCACTACTTATTGTGACTGGATATGTGGAAGGGAGAGATAAGGAAAGAAAGGAGTGACCAAGAAATAATAAGAGCGAGTAAAGAGGTGGAAATTTTTGCATTCTCTTACTCCTTTGGTATTTGCTGGTAGTCTAGTCTCAAGCAGCTGTGCACCCAGTGTGTTGTCATTTTCTCAGATTAATTTTATTATTTCTAGTATATTTTAGCTCCATCAAGTATATGGGTTGAATTGTATCCACCTTTCAAAAAATACATATGTTTGGCCAGGCATGGAAGCACACATCTGTGTTCCTGCCTACCTGGGAGACTGAGGTGGGAAGATTACTTGAAGCCAGGAGTTCAAGGCTGTAGTGAGTTATGATCGAACTTGTAATTAGCCAATGCACTCCAGCATAGGTAACATAGCAAGACCCCATCTCTTAAAAAAAATTAGATGTGTTGGAGTTCTAAACCCCAAAATCTCAGAATGTGTTCTTATTTGGAGATATGGTCTTTAAGAGGAAATCCATTTCAAGTGATATCATTAGGATGGGCTTTAATTCACTGTACCTGATGTATTTATTTTTTAAAAAGGGCAATTTGGACACAGAGACAGACATATATAGAGGAATAATAATGTAAAGAAGATGGCTGTCCATAAGTCAAAGAAAGAGGCCTGAACCAGACCCTTCTTTCATATCCCTCAGAAGTCACCAACCCTGCCAACATTTTGATTTTGGACTGCTAGTCTCCAGACAACAAATTTCTGTTAAGTAATCCAGTTTCCCCTAGAAAACTAACCCATCACATATATAAAAAATCTTTAAAGGTCATACTTTCATGGTATCCTATGGTGGTGGATCTTAACTATGGTATCTCAACACACTGATGTGCAAGAGCAGTTTGTAAGGTTTATTATGTCATTGTTTTAATTAATAATAGTTGAACCAATAAAATATCTTGAAAGATTTTCTTGTCTTATGTCTAAGAATTGGTCAAGATTCTCACTATGATAGAATTCATGACTCTCATCCATTTAAATTCTTATATGTCTTCTTGAAATATATACAAATAGATAGAAATGTTGTTAACATGCTTGGAACAAATCATCCTGGATATGCTTATTGAAGTAAGGGATTCCAACCTTTTGACTTCCTGGGTTGCATCAAGTAAAAAGAAATTGTCTTGGGTCACACATATATTATATAGTGCAGTTAATATTTATACATAATGAGACGTCATTGATTGTTTAATATTTTTGGTATAGAGTTTAGAAAAATGAGAGCAATATAAAACGAGTGAGAAATTTGACATTTTTGTAAAATGCATCTACCAATGTCTGGTTTGATGGAAGTGGTTGCAATTCTTAGTGAGTTCTCAGGTGCTCATCAGAAATGTTTGTTCAAATTTTACTCTTTGTGTGCTCCATAATTGAAAACAGCTGCTCACAAATGTATGTGCTATCAAAAAGCAATGTCATGAATAAGACATGATTGTGATCTTCAAAAATGGAACTACACATGGGTTCATGAAAAAAAATGAAAATTCTTTTAACATCTTAACATGTGGGCTGTATTACTAGCTGTCCAGGGCAGCATGTGTTCCATAAGACATGGGTTGGACATGCCTGATTTAGCACATGTGACTGTTATTTTCCCTGTGGGTATAGAGAAAAATATTTGCAACCACTTTCCATAAGACCAACTTTCAAACTCTAATGACAATCACAATAAGCCCATTTTGAAAGAAGCTGCCTGGGGTTCTATTTTCTGTACGACTTGTATGTTGTTTTGGGACATTTTTCTCTTCCATACTATCATTATGGAATCTGCACCAATATAAGCTATATCTACTTGATGTTACTAGAACATAGTAGTCAAAAAGGGAAACTTTTACCCTAACCAATAGCACATGACCATATTGGATTTATTTATTTATTTATTTATTTATTTATTTATTTAGAGTTGGAGTCTCACTCTGTCACCCAGACTGGAGTGTAGTGGCACACTCACAACCACCCCAGTGTTGTCCTGTTGAACTCTGGTGATCCTTCTGCCTCAGCCTTCCAAATAGCCGAAAGTACAGGCATGCACTATAAGCCCGACTAAGTTTTTATTTATTGTAAAGATGAGGTCTCGCCAAGTTGCCTGGGTTGGTCTCAAACCCAAGAGCTTATGCAATTCCCTCACCTTGGCCTCCCAAAGTGCTGGGACTACAGGCTGAGCCACTGAACCTGATCTGGATTTATTTTTATTAAGTTAATGAATTAATTTGGAATCATAAAATTGATGGTCAAATACCAGTCATTATTGCTACATCTATAAATTTAATAAATATTATAATTTTATACATTCTCCTTGTAAATGCTGAAGCATTGAAAATTATTTTATATGGCCTCCAGCCAGTTTAGACTCACCATAGCAAGATATTTAGGAACTTACCTGATTTTTAACACCATGACATTAATTTAAATGTCAAAAAACTAAGCAAACATTGCAAAAGCGCTCTTTCTCCAAGTAACAATCTCTAAAGTAATTTCATTACCTCCTCCAGTGTTGAAGTTATTCCTTAGAGTTATTTTAAATAAACATTTCATAGCCTCTTTTGACTTAGGAATCATATTCACAGTATAATATGTTCTGAGCACTCTTTGTACTTTTAAAAGTCCTTTCAACATTTTTGCAGGATATTGACAAAAAATTGTTTCAATAATTTAAAAGATTGTTTTACTGAATGGTTGAATTTTACTTTATTGTTTTATGTGTTAAGGAACTTTTATTAAAATATGAATTAGCAACAATGGGTATACACATGTATGTTCATTAACAAAATATATTTTCCTTTAATGCACTATTTTAGTAATAGCCATATTATATAAAAGCAAGTTGCAACTTTCCACAATGATCATATAAAGGCATACAATTTAATTTACTTGAAATTAATTATTTCATATAAGAATAAATTTCAGACAAATTTTAAATGACATTATGTTGGTTTAGTGACAATGTATATGAAAATATACATTGATAGTTAACATGTTTTTAGCAATCAAAACTAGACTAATTCTGGTTTTATAACTGTTAAATTTGAAAAGTTTTGGAGGCTTATATTTATGTCTTCTGTCTAAAATATCAAATGAGAGAGAATGTTTTAAATTGCTATTGCAAGCATTTCTTTACAAGTAGATCACTTTGGTGTAGTTGTTCTTTATTGACAATAAATGAAAAGCCAAATTGGATATAAAATGCATTCTGCCTTAAAAAAATGTTCATTCTACAAAAGATTTTTTTTTTTTTCTTTTGAGTTGGAGTCTCACTCTGTCGTCCAGACTGGAGTGCAGTGACCGCTCCCGGCCACCGCAGCCTCGACCTGCTGGGCTCCGGGGATCCTTCCGCCTCAGCCTTCTGTGTAGCCGGAATTACAGGTGTGTGCTACCATGCCTGGCTGATTTTTTAAAATTTATTGTAGAGATGAGGTCTCGTTGCCCAGGCGGGTCTCGAATCCGCGGGTTCAGGCAATCCACTCACCTCAGCTTCCCAAAGGCGCGGGATTACAGGCTGAACCACCGAGCCTGGCAATAGATTTTTTAATTTAATGGATATTACCTTTAAAGCAAAGATCACTAAGACAAATTTGTAGAATTTTTGTTCTTTATAGTATGTTTGTCTTTAACTTTCATATTCCATATCAACAATGTTCCTTGTCCTTCCTGTCTTTCAACAATGGTCAATTATAAATATAAATCAAGCAATTGGTAACTATAAATCAAGAGCATGTAAAGCTGTATGATCATCAATTGAAGTAGAAGTGTTCAGCTGAGTCATAGTTATACTCATCAGAGTTCTCCTGCCATCTTCTCTGGACTGTTAGGTAGGCTCCTGGGGGCTGTCATACTGCTGTTTCAAAGGGAAGAAATATTAAAATAATCTTAATTACTTTAAGATTGGATTAAGATAGCTGTCTGGCTATGCATGCATCTATTTCCCCTCCCTCCTCAAGTGTTTTGAAATAAAAATTATCTATATTTTTTAAGGAAAACGCAATAGCGAACTGTTGAAAAAGAATTTTTCTAGAAGTCTTGAGACATGTCTGAAATATAGTTATCAAATAGGATTGAAATGACAGACGTAAGACTAAAGGGTATCATAGCTCAAAACACACACAGGGGAAGACTAGTAAGCTACAAGGGAAGTGCCCATCACTGAAAATCAACCAATATAAAGAGCAGAAGGATTTTCAGGGGCAATAGAAAGGGTCATCATCTGATGGGCGCTTGTGGAAGCAGTCGAGTTTTTTCTGGATTAAAATGGTGAGAATCAGCAGAGAGCACAGAGGATAGGGTGGTACTATAGGTAGCCGATGATCTCAGGAAGAAATGAAGCTGCCACTGCCAGAGGATGGGTTCTCAGAGCATCCCATCAAGACCTGCCTGGCAAGCCACAATCACCAGAGGCAAAATCTGTATCAGTTGGCACTCACTGATGGATGAACACAGCTTATACCATGTGTCAGGAATATGTCATCCTTAAAACAGGAGACAATGGGTAGTTCTTAAAATCGATAAGCCAAGAAACAGAGCTAAAAATGTATTCATTAAACATGTGACGATAAACACCAAAAAAACTGAGTACCCAACTCTTCACAGAAATGAGACGCCTCAAGAGGTTAAGGCTGGGAGTGGGTGAGGAAGGAGACAATTGCTTTTCATTCAATAAAGTTTGATCTTTGTTTCTGTTTTTCTTTTAATTTACAACATATGTTAAAGAAAACTAGTAAAATTATTAGCAAGATAATTCTAAGGATATTAATTTTCTTTGATTTATATCATTTTAAAATTACCCATCATGCTTGTATAAAAATTAAGTAATGATAGTTCTATATCAATAGCAACAAAACTTCAAAATACCTTGGAAAGAATTCCATAAAAATGAACAGACATATAACAAGAACCACACTACTGAAGAGCATAAAAGTAGGGGTGAATACAGGAAAAATTCCACAGTACTAGATAGAAATAAGCAGGCATGAAAATGTCGGTTTCACCACGGTTAATCTAAACAAGTAATTAAAACTCCATGAAGATTTTAAAAAATAAAACCTGGTGATTTTGTAGTTTATTTGATAGAAATGTGCAAGAGTATCTAATTGTTTTGTTTTCCCCCAAAAAAAGCACTGAAGGGGACTTGCCCTCCAGTGGACAAAATTTAGGTAAAATTGTAGCAACCATACGAGTGATGATGACACATAAATAGATAAGGATATCAATGAAATACAATAGAAGCCATTAACAAATCTAAGTATGATTATGACATATGATCAAAGTGGTATTTTTCAACATTAGAGAAAAGAAACACCATTCCATACGTCATGTTGGGGCATTTGACTATTTATTGTTTAAAACAAATAACAAGCCGGGTTCGGTGGCTCAGCCTGTAATCCCGCGCCTTTGGGAAGCTGAGGCGAGTGGATTGCCTGAGCCCGCGGGTTCGAGACCCGCCTGGGCAGCGAGACCTCATCTCTACAATAAATCAAAAAATCAGCCGGGCGTGGTAGCACATGCCTGTAATTCTGGCTACTTGGAAGGCTGAGGCGGAAGGATCGTCGGAGCCCAGCAGGTCGAGGCTGCGGTGGCCGGGAGCGGCCACTGCACTCCAGTCTGGGCGACAGAGTGAGACTCCAACTCAAAAAAAAAAAAAAATAACAAAAAATAAAAAACAAATTTTTACTTCATGCCACATGTATGTACATATATGACTTGTGAAATAAAGCCTACTTTCACAAATTAAAATCATAAAAGCATTAAAATTCAACATGAGACTTTTTCTTTATTATCTTTCTGTAGGTGGGAAAGCCTTACATAAATCCCAAATATCAAAAAGGAAAACATCCAAGTGTGAACTTATACATATATTTAGGAAAGGGATTAAGATTGGGGTAAAAGCTGGAAAATGCATGCATATTTTGTATCATTTGAATCTTGTACAATCATAATAAGTTATTATCTATGTTGTTTACTTTTTAAAATATAGAACCAGCAACATTTCACAACTAGTGACATCTCATAATTGCCTGTATGAATCCGTGGATCACCCCCAAGAATCCTAATGGGAATCACTGAGTTAAGCCATCTAAACTCCCTCTATCGATGGTCTGATTCCTGCTCCTTGAAGCAAGGCAAGTGTGGTTGAAGAGATTGTCAGAAGCTACTTAGGGTGTAGTTTCATCTTTAATCGGTTTATTTCTCATATGATAGAACACAGTTATCAAAAATTTGCTTTGACTTTTTAAAAAAATTATCTTTGACTTTTTCTGCTTTTTTTTTTCTATTTTGTTTAACCTTTCCCCATTTCTTACAGTGTTCTTTCCTTTCAGTTTCTGGACCCTCGATGCCTCTATAGAAAATTTTGATTTCTCACAACCCCACAGATGAATTCAACCCAATTCTTCCTTCCTGAAGGTTTTGGTTTTCCAAGTCAGTTTCCCTTTCTATTAGTTCTGTCCATTTTTACTATTATGTTAAAATCTTTTCTAACTGAAATACTAATAAGGTGTGAAAACTGACACATCTCTCAGTGATACTGGCATTTTAAAACAGTCCATTACCTCCAATACAACCTATAATTAATGAGCTATAAGGTTAAATCTTGTCAAGAAGTGTGTTTCATTTTTCCACTGTTTTTTCATAACAACAACATTAAAATAAAGTCAATATTGTTCCAAAAGACTTCTGAAAGACTTAGATCCTCACTTAGACACATGACTGAGCATACCAACTACATCTACACTTGACTAAGCTTAAATATTGCTATGATGACTTGAGCAGGGGAGGAACAAGATTAAGAAAAGATCAATGTCATTATTTTTTGATTCTCTATGAACACCCAGGTGTTTGAAAATTGATTATTACTGATAGCTTCAATATTTGGACTAGCGATATTTCAGAAATCAGTGTATACTGACATAATCTACAGTTCTCCAAGTTGCCTTTTCTCTGATATAAAATGCCTGAATCTGATGCTTTACATTAAAAAATTGTGGTTGTTTTTTGAAACTCCAGATACAACTATGCCTTTTTTGTTATTCCTGTTCCATTCTAGGTCCCTGGTGGGAAGAATCACATCTCATTCCTAACAGCTTTCCTTTTGTAGGAGCCTACGTTATTCTAAAATGGGTATGTATTTCTCATTTGATTAGATACTAATTGCGTTCATCTTAGCTAAGTAACTGCTGAAGATTCACTTTCTCCAGAATCTGGAGCCTCAACACAGCTTTCGCTTTTGGGTTCTAAGGACTAACAATAATACATGTAAAATTCTTAGTTCACTGTTTGAGACTTAACAGATGCTAAAATATTAGTAGCTATTATTGATTCTTACTGTTCATTTGCATGGCATAATCTCCACCACAGTAGCCCTTGTAATAGTAAATATATATTAAAAATTTACAAAATGACACAACACTACACTAAACATGTACAAAGTGATTAGCTCATGAAATAGATAACATCTTAGTCTCCTAATTTTTCATATCAGAAAACTGGTGCTTAGAGAAGTTAAATAATGTATTCAGGTTCACACCATGGAAAATCTGGGGCGGAAGCCAGGGAGTCTGTATCTATAGCAAGGAATCCACAACATGGAATAAAACCAAGAATCCTTTTATTAGGATGAAGTCATTATGGTGCAGAAGACTCATAGAAAATATCAATAAAGGATCTATAAGGGAACTAATTTATCCACAGAACATGACATTCTATATTAGCCATTTCCTATTTATTATTATAACCACTTAAAAAAATATATCTGATCTTCAATGCATCTCCTTTTCTGTTGTCTGTATTAGGATTAGAAACTTTCTGTTTTCAATAGAGTCAGAGCTCAGTTTTGAGTGAGACTGGAAATTAAATAAATGAGAGATAATTTACTGGGAATCAGTTATGATAGGTCACCTTTCAATATTCTTCAAAATCACCAGTTACTTCTACTAAGAATCAAGTGCTACCTATGGACTTACATTCTCGCCAGATTTACCTTCTTATTACTCTACAGAATACCTTTCAATTTTGCTACTGGAAGTCATTGGTTTCAGTTCTTCAACTTGATTTTCTTCTGCTCATTCAGGTACTGAATACGTGTCTAGAAAGCCATTATCAGAGGTTGTCTCCCTCCTGCCAAGAACAGTCTTCAATAGCAAAAAGCTCACATTGTTTTAGATTGCATGCAAGTGTAATATCCATAAATTATATAGAAATACTTTGGAGAAAATGATTGAGAGATGGTGCAGTGGTGATACAACACCCCTATAGAGACCATAAAATGATCCTCCAAGCAAGTTGTTTATTCTTGTTACTGCAATTTCCGAATTATATTTTATCTGACTGTTAAAGTATATACCAGATGACAGGAAAAAACCTAAGTAAAATGCTGATTGCAACTACTGGGAATTATTGACTAAATCTTAGGTGTTCAAAACAAAAAGGACCTTGAATTATCAATTTGCCCATCTTCTTATCTTAAGCATTTTTGTCTCTTAAAATTATTTCACAGCCTCTCTCATTTATCCATGTCAGTATTTATTACAGGGCTTATTGCCACTTTTCATTAAGAAATATCAGCTGCTGTTTCAAATAGAAATACTTTAAATAGCAAATGCTGCATTTCCTTTGTATCCACCACCCCAACCAATAAAAGATGAACCTCAATATGTTTGGTTCTCCTGTTACCAAAGGCTCGCCAGAAGATGATAACATCTGGTAATTGTCCTTGAGCAAAACCTGAATTAGTACAGTGTCTATAGGGTTTGCCAATAGTTGACAAGTTATTTGGGGGAAAATTTTCAAGTAGGAGGAACACTCAGTCTCTTCTTCATTGATCAAATAAATTCTGTTTTTTGTTTATGTTTTTAATGGGAGCAGTTACAGCAATTTGACCCACTTTCAGGGTCTCTCCAATGTTAAGATGATTGATGCCCATTAGTGGGAGATGGTACTCTTTGTTGAACTAAGGGCATCATCTGTTGGGGATGCCTGTTTAAAGTATTTCTTAATGTCCATTTCATGAAAAATAGATTTAAAGAGGTTTTTTTTTTCTTTTAGAAGTAGACCACCAGGCTTTATGTCTTACTGAATTGAATATATTGTTTCTGACAACAGATGTAAAGTTAATTAAGTTGTGCTTGACATGGTCCTAGCCTCTTCATCAATACAGTGAGAAGGTTGGCCTAGAAGCTGTCTAAATCTGTGAAATCAAAAAAGGATCAAAGTAGAGACACAAATTCCCCTGAACTTGAGATGGAAATGAGTGTGTTTCCAATATCTATTCATCTTCCTAAAACCAAGCAAATCATTTCAGAAGAAGGTTTCAGCAGTCTATCATGGTGACAGATGTAGTGAGCTAGCAAGTAGAAACACTGACAACTTCATTTCTATTGACTAGATAAATAACTTTCATCATTCAAAGTGATGGAACCAACTAGAAACAGAAGTAAAATGTTCATCTTTCAGCCCATTAGTAGGACGTGAATCCCACAAGAGGAATAGAAAAGACATGAACATTGGGAGAGTAACATGACAATATTATTTAGTCATTATTCTTTCAAGTGTCACTTCAATCTCAGATATTTAATTTATTGTGTGTCTATTTATAGTGAATGTGAATTTTGTATGAATACACTAAAGTCTCATCATCTATGGGCCAAGTAATGTACTTCACATATAGAATCACCTTCAATTTGCCCAACAATATTATGATATAGTTTTTATTATCATTATTTTAAGAATGAGAAAATAGAAAGTTAATAAGTTTGAAAAATAATTTTCCAACTCTCCAGAGCTAGTAAGCAGTGAGGCCAGAATTCAAATCCTCATTTGTCAAATTCAAAGCTCATGTTCTAAGTCACGACATGAATATGAGTTTGATTAAAGTGCTGTATGTAACAATATAATCTTGGGTGAGAAAACAAAGTAGATTTTAATCTACATACTGTGACTTTCTAACACAATGTGGCTATGATTTTCTCCACTTGACAAAGGAGAAGCAAACATTAGATTAATCATGCTTAGGGTTCAGAACTTGAGCATGTTTTGACTTTAAAAGTACAATAAATCATGAACAACTAACAGTAGATATCCAAGCCTGACCATAGAAAACTTTTTGTTTTTAATTTCTCTTGGTAATCAGTCTCTGTGACTATGGATTTAAACCCCTGAAGCCTTGACTATTTTACTAAAACACAAGGCAAAGAAAAAGAATCCCCATTTCTGATGTAGACGCTTTGGATAAAAGAAGCTAATGAGAGGTTCTAATGTGAGTGTTCAATAACCTTATATGGTATGAATTCCTCTGTAGTCTGAGAAAACTATGAAACTCTTCTTAGGATGATGTTTTTATCTTATTTTACTTATTTATTTTGATTTTCTGTAGAGATGAGTTCTTGCTATATTGCCCAGGCTGGTCTCGAACTCCTGGGCTCAAGCAATCCTCTTGTCTCGGCCTCCCAAAGTGCTAGAATTACAGGTTGTTTTTAAATGCCTAAAGTAAAATACCTATGACTACCAAAGAAGCCAATTGTATTGAAATTCAGTCATCAAGAGATTTTTAAACATAGCATAGTAATATAAGAACTTCTGTATTGATGCATTAAGTAACAATATCTAGTAGCAAGTGCAATAACTACTTACATTTGAAGTAGGGGTGAATGCCAAAAATATTAGAAGATCTACAACAACTGTGATGGTATATGAGAAAAACGTGATTTCTACTGGTGAGAAAGTTGTAGGTACTGCTAATTTTTTTCCTTAAAGTTTAGTAAAAACAAAGACCCACTTTTTTCATGCCCAAGTTCACCCAGGGGTTTCAAGGATGCTATATTAGAAGCCCTTTTCTAAGGAATGAGAGCTGGCGTGCAGGGTGGGGGTGGGAGTAGTGATGGGGAGAAGGACCACAGAAAGCTGAGACCTGGTCAGAGACTGAGCAGCTGTGCTGCATATTTTGCTTGTACAAGTGATGCTTTGAGACCCAGTTCAATCCTGATGACTTCTGCAAAAACAAGTTAAGAAATAAATAAACAAAATTGAAGGCTCAGCATTCAAGCCACACCCCTATAGATGTCAATAACATCACATCGCTGTTAGCCACATATATTCGGAGGAGATTGTCCAGATTTTGAAAACTGTCTTATTTTGGAGAGGAAAAAAAAAAACTTTAGGAACAGATTCTTGGTGCCACTTCAATATTGTAATATTTTTCCTATAGCACCAGAAGAAGTAGGTCATTCCCCTTTAAGTGCTTGACATATACAACAACAAAACTGGATGATGATTGAGGAGATTTAAAATAGATTTTCTATCCTATGGGTCAAAAAATAGTGATGCTAATATAGTATAACTCATCATATAAAATAAGAATACCTGTGTCAAATTAAAAATAAGTAAATGAGTCAATAAATGGGAAAGAAGAAAAAGCTCTACATTACATGGAATGATAACCAATCACCTAGAAGGGATGATGCAGCTAGAAAATCACCACTTTGCAGTCAACATAGTAATAACTAATTCAGGCAAGAATAATCAACGATGAATAGAAAAGAAAATCCTTATTTTCCCATAGATTAGTTAGTAATTGCAAGGGTATTATAAAAATTGTAGCTATAGTGTGAAGTTTGAAGGACACTGTCTTAGCCAACACCACCAATAATGGAACACATTCATATTATACACTTCAAAATGTGATACAATTAATTATTAATTAATTATTAATTATACACCTCAAAATGTGATACAAGATTACCGACAAAGTATTTCTAACAAAAAAGGAATAACTTGAATCTAATCATGAGAAAACATCAGAAAATCCCAATGGAGGGGCATTTGTATGAACAACTAGTCTATATTTTTGTATCTTTCTTCCTTCCCCCCTTCCCGCCTTGTTTCACCCTCAGTGTTGCAAGATATTTAGCTACATATAGAATTCTAAGGAGTTATTTTCTTTACAGCAAATTAAAGGTAGTAGTCCACTGTACTCTGGCTTTTATTTTCTATATTAAACAAGACTAGGATGTATAAAACAAAAAACTTCTTGATGTAAGAAAGAGCTCTTGGAAATTTATATATGATGAATGAAATTTAAACATCATAAAAATTTGGACTATCTGTATCAATAAACTTCTGCTATTGTCTTAGTTTCTATCACTGCCAAGACAAATTACCAAAATTTGGTGGCTTAAACCAACCCAAATTTACTATTTCACAGTTCTGGAGGTTGATTATCCAACTTAGGTCTCACTGGGTTAAAATGTCAGTCCTATTTCTAGAGGCTCTGAGGGAGAAATAGTGTCCTTGTCTTTTCCAGCTTCTAAATGTCACCCACATTCTTTGGCTTGTGATCCCCATTCCTCCATCCTCAAAGTCAGCGAGAGTCCTTCTCAGGTTGCAACTTTCTGGTTCTTCCTCTTCTGCCTCTCTCTTTCACTTTTAAGGACCCTGTGTTCCATTGGGCCCACCCAGATAATCTCGTATCATCTCCCTATGCTAAAGTCATTGGATTGGCAAACTTAATTCCATCTGTAACCTTCAATTTTTAAAATGTAGCACTTGCAATATCAGAGGGTGTTGTCTCTAGAAATATAATAGAATCAAACAATTAGAAGCTGTCACTAGGAAACCAAACCTGGATGCCTTTCAGTAGGTGCTTCTCCCATGGAGTCTTGGACTTCATTAATCACACAATGAAGAAATAGATTGAAATTAGATCTATTGAATGGAATACCACACAGGTCATGCTGATGACTTTGTTTTTTGTTTGTTTGTTTGTTGCTTTGAGTTGGAGTCTCACTCTTTCGCCCAGACTGGAGTGCAGTGGCCGCTCCCAGCCACTGCAGCCTTGCCTGCTGGGCTCCAGCGATCCTTTCCACCTCAGCCTTCCGAGTAGCCGGAATTACAGGCATGTGCTACCATGCCCGGCTGATTTTTTGATTTATTGTAGAGATGAGGTCTCGCTGCCCAGGCAATCCACTCACCTCAGCCTCCCAAAGGCGTGGATTACAGGCTGAGCCACCGAGCCCAGCTGCTGACGACTTTGAATGTTTTTCCCAGCTGTTGTTATTTTGCCTAGTTGGAGTGTCTACTCTTTTCACCTCCCCCTTCTTAATTCTACATATCCTCTCAACCTCATCTTGGTCCTTCTTTATCACAAAACCTTTTTGATTATTTGAATCCCAAGGGGTTCTCCACTTTTCAACATCCTATCAGATGTACAGTACATACTTTATAATTTTGTTTTTAATAAAATATGGCATTCTATTGCTTACTAGTGTTTCATCATCATTGTCCTTATCATTGCTGCCATTTACTGAGCCCTCACTATGGGTCAGTCTCTGTGCTTAATGTTTTATGAGCATTATCTCACTTAATTCTCACAACTGCCTCTCAAGGGAGTTATCCTTATCTTTAGTCTGAAGAGAATGAAATGTAGACTCAGGAGATAAAATCTGAGACTCAGACCCAGACAGACAGAAAGTGGAGACACAGATATTTGAACTCAAATCCATCCAACATGAGTTTGGTGTTTCTGATCTCTTGGCTGTACTACTCCAGATGATACTTGTTTAGTTCTTAAAATATAAGCTTCTCCACAGGGGGGCTCTTTAATAATTTTTCTGAAACTCCCAGAACATGGAGCACAGATTTAGCCATAGAGCTGGAGCTCCACATAAGCACTGAATGGGCAAATTTGGCAGAAAAATGAACTTGAAGCAGAAGAGTACCCTATGCAATGTAAATTACCCCAGTTTGGGTTTATTGCACGATTGAAGCAATTGTACAGAAAGTTGAGGAATCTATTTCAAAAGCTTTTATTTTGTGCCTTTAAGGACACCCAGTAAGTTAGGAAAAGTTCAGTAAGTTAGGAAAAGTTGGGGAATTCCCTTCACTATTTTGGAATGGTGGCTATGATAACCTCTGTCACGGAGTCAAGTAGCTGAGACAATGTAGCCAGGAGATTACCAATGCCTCTAACCACAGAATTTACATAGTTTCGACATCCAACCAGTTGTCACTAAAATAATTCCAAATAATTCCACACAAAGGAGTGGTCGTGGTTATGTCCAAATCTCTGTGGGCCTGTTCCATGCTCTCAGCCAGCCCTTTGGGGAAATTGAAGTGCTAGTTCACAGAACCTCGCCCCAGTATGAAATTCCAGAGCACTTACACTTGTGTTTAATGATAATAATTAAGGATGAAAAGAGCTCTTCAATGCAGACAGATGATGCATTTTATTACCCATGCAGTGACAATTATTTCTTAGACCAGACCATCTCATAGCAGTATAAAGTATCCCAAATCTGTGCCTTGACCAGAAGGACACAGAGTGTCCAAATGTACACTCTGCACTTTGTGTGCATGTGGTTTCTAGGGGACAGTCAGAAGCCCTCCTGGAACCTGTGTGAATTGCAAGGGAAGAGCTGATTCATGGGGCTGTCCTGAAGGTACTACTGCTTTAGGTGGATCGGCCCAGCTACGGCTTGGAAAAGCAGAAATGTGACATGATGTAAGGGAAAGAGGAAGGAGGCTATTGCTCAAAAGCAAGCCTTTGGGCCAAGATAAGTCTCGTAGGAAACCCCAAGCAATGAGGGGAGGCATCTGGGAATGTTTCCTGGCCCTGAGTATACATTCTGCTTTGTTTCTAACATAGTGCCTGACACAAAGTAGGTGTTTAAGATTGGATAAAATTGTCTTTCAGCTCAGTGGCACCGGGTCCTCCTTTAGAATAAGCATATAGCTGGGACCAGAATTAAACAGGATCAGAAAGTTGATAAAACCTTGAGAGCTGTTCTTATTAGGCCTTAGTCTTTGCCTAGCCTACTTTGTTATTTCCACCTTTCCTTCCAGTTTCTCCAGGTCATGATGAAGTTCTCTCCTATGGCAGAATCCACATCTTTGGCCTTCAGAATTCTATCTCCGGTAGCCTTCCCAGGGTGAGACTTACTGCCATGTCCCATCCTCTCCACATCCTGCTCTAGCTAAACTGCCAGGCTGACGCCAGATCTCTCTAGCTCATGTGTCTCTGCACACCATCAAGACAGGAAGGGTGATCTGGAATGGTCATTCCTCTCATTTGAGCAGCATCCCTATCCCATCCAGCATTTAGGCACAAGCACTTTCCTCCATTTACCATGCATGAACTTCAATGGGTGCCATGCATAAAAAAGATTTCAAAGGTGCTGGAAATTGCTGTCAATTTGACCAGTGAATGCAAATGGCTGTCTGCAGTGGTTTGTAATTTGGTGTGTATCAGATTTACTGACTGAGCTTTGTAAGTATGTGATAGCCTGTTCCCTAGCACATGAAATTCTGATTTAGTCAGTGTGGGGTCTGAGACGCAGATTTGAACAAAGTTGCTGTGCAATGTTTATGAACATCATACATGTCAGGATAGGCTAGGCATTTGCAGCAAATAATTCCAAACCCAGAAGGTTTATTTCTTGCTCGTGATACATTGTTTCCAACACACACAGCTCTACATGTACTGGATGTGGTGGAGGGACTCTCTCAAAGTATGCAGACTGGTGGGGCACCAATATTATCATCATCATCGCATGACACTTCCTTCTCTGCAAGTATCTTTAGACTTGGCGAAGGCATGGGGAAAAGAATGGAGATTTGCATGCCAGTTTATTTTTTTGATTTGAGTTGGGGGTCTCTGTCACCCAAGCTGGAGTGCAGTGACACGAGCATGGCTCATTGCAGTCTTAACCTTCTGGGCTCAGGCAATCCTTCTACCTCAGCCTCTCTAGCAGCTGGAACTACAGGCGTGCACCACCAAAACTGGCTTTTTTTTTTTTTTGACAGATACAAGTTCTCGCTATGTTACCTAGGTTGGTCTCAAACTCCTGTGCTCAAGCAATCCTCCCGCTTCAGTATCCAAAAGTGCTGGGATTACAGGCATGAGCCACCGCACCAACCCTGCATGTGGACTTTTAATTGGCCAGAACTATTCACCTGGCCCTCCTCAGGGGCTAAGGCTGAGACGTGAGAAAGCAGATGGAGATTCAATGGGCCACACACCTCTAGAAACACCACTGGCATAGTATTCCCCTTCCCTGGCAAGAACATCTCTTTCTCACTGAGGCTCCAGGAGACAATCCCATAACCCCAAACACTGACTTTTTGAGGATAGCTTTCTTCAGAAGCGAAGATCTTGGAAGGAGACTTGTTCATGAGGAATGATGGAAGTCTGGGTGGGTGTGGGATGTGAAACAGAACATGCCTTTCTGGACACTTCAAACTACATCACCAGGCATCCTCCACTATTCAGGGTTGAATATGTCTACCTGCAAAAATGACATGCAAACATTAAAACATTAGTGGTGCTTTAGTTGGTAGTTACCCAAAATCATTATTTTATATTTATTGATAAAATGCATCGAATTTTTAAATAACTTTACTTATTAAATAAATATAACATGTATCAAGACTAAATAAAATTAAATTGCTATTCAAATAATGGGGATGTTAATATTTAACAAACCAATCGAATCATCTAGCCCAGGGGTTGGCAAGCTTTTTCTCTAAAGAGTCAGATAATAAATGCTGTAGGTATTAGCACAAAAGCAGCCGCATGTGTTATATAAATGAAAAAGTATGTTTGTGTTTCCATAAAACTTTATTAATGGACACTGAGATTTGAAAATTATACAATTTTCACATGTTATGAAATCTTCATCTTTTGGGTTTTTTTTCAACCATTTGAAAATGTGAAAACCATTCTTACCTTACAGGTGACACAGAAACAGGCTCCTTCCCACAAGCTTTGGTTTGCTAAGCACTCATATGGTCAAATTCCCTCTTTATAAAGATAAGGAGACTCAGACTCACTGAAGTAAATTGACTTTTTCAAAACCACAGAGAAAGTTAGGATGGAGTCCTTGTCCTTTGGTACTTTCTCAATGACTCCACACTACTTTCCTTCTGCAAGCTTTAAGATGAGATAAATCCTCCCTCTATGGGACCTGGACATAGCAAGAAATCAGTTTGGGGAGGAGAAGGAAAATCAGGATGGGGGTTGGAGTCTAGGCAGCCAATATCACTAAAACGTGTCAGGTGGGTATTATAGTATCTGCACTAGTGTACTACAGATTTTTAAATTTGAGAATTAAGAACTTTAACATATTATAAAATTATAACTTTTGAATTTGAAAGATATATGAGAGGCCATCAAATCTAGCTCCCAGATGAATTTATGACAAAGCTACAACTAAAACCCAACTTGATTAAGGCCAGTGGTCTTTCTGCTAAACTGCCTTCCATTATCCTTGAGATTCTTTCCTGCCATGGCTTATAGGGTCTCAATAAAGGAAACTCGTAATGCTTTACTTTTGAGCAAACAGTACTTTTCTGCATAGCAAAATCATCTACTCAGTCCATGTTTCTCTTCACATCCTCACAGAGCTTTTTCCAGGACTCATAGTGATTCTAATGATGAGGCAGGAGACTCTTGTTAACCATTACATGCCAATAGCTAACATAATTCCTGGCACTAGTAGATTCTCAATAAATGGTTGCCAATGGGTGGAATAACAGAGAATGTGAATTTCTGTGAGCTCCATGAAATAACTGCTTGCATATTCATTAGTCAGAATGTTAGTCTTAAGTAGGAAACAGAACTAAAGTTTCCATGGTGATCTTTTTTACATTTACCAGAGATAACATATTGAGGAATTTTTTTTTAATCCTTGACAACTGTCTAAAGTTGAGTATGCTATATACTCTTTCTGGCCCTCGACTGTGCTGTGCGTCTCTTTTGACCTAGAACAGAACATGGTACTTAATATATCCCAGTCAAATGGATGACTGGGATTTGTCTTCCCCCCTGTCTTCCACACCCTCGTCTCTCCTTTCTTCTCCACACCCTTCTAGAGGCCCTCATTAGCTTGATAGAGTGTTTTGACATGTCATGGAGCTGAGCACTTCAGCAGTGTGTGTACATATATACTGGACCCACCGCCCCATATGACAGTTCCGACAGAGGCTGTAGAATCTGTGTCAGGGCAGCTAGTGCTAATGAGGCGTTCAACATGAGTCCTTGTAATTCTGTCTTTTACAGAAAGTGATGCAGCTGATATTAAGCTCTGCCGTGGTTCTTGGATGTGTTCTCCCGCCTCCTCAGCATCCTCCTCCTCCTTCTCCTCCTATGTCACCGCTGGTGCATGCATGCGTCATTAGCAACCTCTCGCTGTGGCTGGAACATCGCTTCATCTATGAATAGATTTTAACAGCCTCCTTCAAGCTTCCTCTCAGGGCTGCATTGACTCAGCCACGCTGAGAACAGGGAGTGCTTTGACTGACAGGTGGCTTTACCATCCTAAGGTGCCATGGTGTGAATACAAAAAGAGAAGTGTAAAGGGGCCAGAGTACCTGGTTTGAAGGAAGCCTTCCTGAAAAAGTAAATTCATCACAGCAAACTTAGAGAAGTGAAAAAGCAGCCAGCAGCTGGAGATCTAGAGTAGGTTGTTGAGGATGAAGTGATAGTTTGGGATATGAAGTTAGTGATCTCAAAAAAAGACAGATTTGGCTTTGATCTAAAGATTCAAAAGAAATTGCTTCCCCTGAGAAAGAGTATTTAGGGAGCCAATTTACAAGTAGCCAAACTGAGGGAATGAGGATTTCCAGAAGGCAAATCCAGGTCATCTGTTTAGAAGTGATGGGTGCTTACTGTCTCTCACACTGAATTCACAGCTACTGCCTTTAATTAGCAACAGGAACACAGTCACAGGAGCAACCAGCTGCAAAACCTGCCTCTGCGGGCGTTCAGAGACAAGAGGGACCATTTCTGGCTCAGGCAGACACAACTGCTTCACACACCCGGAATGTGTGGGAACAAACCCGGCTTGAGCTTTATGTAGGATGAAACCAGTCAAAGAGGTTTTTCCAGAAAGAGATAACCTCATGGCGTTTATTAATAAGACAATGGATTCACCCTATAGAAATGTTTGGTGGTGTCTTCTTAATTGCTCTCAGGCAGTTATTACTGCAATTAAGAGCCTGCAACATTGCAAAACCTCGTCTAGACTAGTACATATTAAAAAGAACCTGTTTGTGATTACTTTTTGTTGGAGAGAGCAGATAAGCAGTTCACCTTAGAGTCTCACTCAGGTGTGTATTCAGACTCTCTTTCTCTTTCTCTCCATTTAGACTACAGCTTCTGGCTTTTCATGGAAGTGAGTTATTCTGAGAGGCACAACTGGCATGCAATACAAACAGAACTTCCTTCAGACCACTCACCCTTATCTCCAACATGCAACACTTGTGTTGGAATATAAGTCTGATAATCCTATAAGCAATAACTATTAAGGTTTTGGCTTTTATTTTCTTCATCTGAAGACTCTACCTAGAAATAAGCTAGAATGAGAAAAGCAGCATCAGAAAGAGTCAGTGGGGTTCAGAAACATGTGATTGGGAAAATACCCATTTCCAAAAATACCATAACCTCCAGGAAACTAGATATTTAGAGCTTCAGTTCTCTTGAAATCCCTCTCTGCCTCAGGTTCTATGAAGATCCTCTGTTGGGGTTTTCTCCTCACTTACAGGGATCATTCTTTGTCTCCACTATCGCCATCTACAACCAGGTATATTCTTAAAAACCCTTCCTTCTAAAGTCAGTGTTAAGTAGATAATCAAATTCACCTTTATAACACCATACTGAATTTTTTCTTCTCTGAGAGGTTACAGTATTTTATATCTATTCTGTTCATCTGTGCACTTACTTAGCTATGGGAACCCCTGTGTTGTTACTTAACAGTTCTATGGGTATATATTATCTTGTCAATTATAAGCTAAGTCCTTGGGCACAGTGACATAATCAGGATTCTCTGGCATCAACAACAGATTCTGACACAGAGGCCTTTAAGAAATACTTAAGTTTTTTTAGTCCCTAAACTTTTTTTGAGCAGACTTAGATTTATGAAGAATTGAGTGTAAAATTATAGAGTTTCCATGCACTCCACCCAAACTTACCACATCTATCATCCTAGTTTCCCATATTATTGATTTTGCATTAGTGAGGTCCATTTGTTGCATTCAAAAGCCAATATTGAAACATTATTATAAAGTGAAGTCCATAGTTTATGATAGGGTTCACTCTTTTTTCTTTTTTTTGAGTTGGAGTCTCACTCTGTCGCCCAGACTGGAGGTCAGTGGCACGCTCCCAGCCACTGCAGCCTCGACCTGCTGGGTTCCAGCGATCCTTCCGCCTCAGCCTTCCAAGTAGCTGGAACTACAGGCGCGTGCTATCACGCCCGGTTAATTTTTGATTTATTGTAGAGATGAAGTCTTGCCAAGTTCCCAGGCGAGTCTCGAACCCGTGGGTTCAGGCAATCCACTTGCCTTGGCCTCCCAAAGTGCTGGGATTACAGGCTGAGACACCGAGCCCGGACGCTAGGGTTCATTCTTGGTGTTGTACATTCCATGGGTTTGAGTGTGTAATGTTATCTATCCATCATTACAGTATTATAGAGAATAGTTTCACTGCCCCAAATTCCCTGTGGTCTCCTTGTTTATGTCTTCTCCAAACACACACACGCACACACGCACACACACACACACACACACACACACACACACTCACACACTCCAAATCTCAGGCAATCAGTGATCTTTTAACCATCTCTACAGTTTTGTTTCTTCCCAGAATATCATATGGTTAGAATTGTACAGTGTGCAACCTTTTCAGATTGGCTGCTTTCACCTAGCAAGAGTCATTTAAGATTCCTCCATATATTGTGTGACTTGATAATTCATCTCTTTTTGTTGCTGAATAATGTTTCATTTTCTGAATTGCTACAGTTTACCTATTAACCTATTAAAGGACATTTTGGTTGCTTCCACATTTTGGCAACTATAAATAAAGCTGCTATCAAGATCCAAATGCAGTTTTTTTGTGTGGTATACGTTTTCAACTCATTTGGATAAATGGTAAGGGTGTGTTCTGTATTGTAAGGAACCACCAAACTATCTTCCAAAGTGGCTGCACCATTTTGCATTCTCATCAACAAGGAATGAAAGTTCCATTGCTTTTATGATTTTTTTAAGACTTGGTTTTGGTAAGTGGAAAATATAATAGAGAAACATTTGGGGGGTGGGAAAATTCAGAGCCACACATCCCTGTTTTGGACTGTCCTGCTGCAAACAGTAAGAGAGGTAGTGGACAGTGAGTGGATATCAATAAAAGAGACGAGGGTGATATCTTCACTCTGTTACTTCTCATATATGGTCAAAACAAGTTACTTTGTCCCACCTTGAGCTTTATCTTCTCTTATATAAAGATTGAGACAATAGTACCAACTTCCTTAGACTATAGTCAATGTTAAACAAGATAATTCATGTGAAAACACTAGCACAATCTTAAAATAAAATATAAAACATAAAATAGGCACTCAATAAGTGTGCCTTCATTTGAATAATAGGGACTAAGCTAATTTTCACCAAAATTTTTGTGGCAACATCATGATAACCAATATCTACTCCCTCTACTTCAAGTTCCTTTATTATAATTATAAAGTCCTGTGACTAAAACAAGGAATTCTTAATGTGAGCAGAATATCCCAGTTGCTAGTTCCACTTTTCAAAATTTAAGGGGCCAGGCGTGGTGGCTCAAGCTTGTAATCCCAGCACTTTGGGAGGCAGAGGCAAGAGGATTGCCTGAACTCAGGGGTTCGAGACCAGCCTGAGCAACATGGCAAGACCTCGTCTCTACAATAAAAGCTAAAAAAAAAAAAAAAAAAAAAAAATTGCCAGGTATGGTGGCACATGCCTGTGGTCCCAGCTACCTGGAAGGATAAGGCGGAAGAATTGTCTCAGCCCAGCAGGCCAAGGCTGTGGTGGCCATGAGCAATGTGCCACTGCACTCCAGCCTGCGTGACAGAGTGAGACTTTGACTCAATAAAAATTTAAACATGTCCCTTTTATTTAAGGGACATGTCTAGTCCCTTAAATAAAAATTTAAGGGACTAGACATGTCATTCAGAGTCCTTGACTTATGGGAATCTCAGCCTTTTGAACACAGAACAGCACACTTCCAAGGACTTTTCCTACCCAGTCACATCTCAGCAGGTAAGGCCACCATGGGAGTGGGTCAGTGCAGGTGGTCTATTTAATTCTTTTCCATGACAGCCTGGCTGACCCTGCACCTTTCCTCTGAGAAAAATGGTTAGCGCATCATGCAATCGTGGCTTCACTACAACCTCTAGGGAGGTCAAAAGTTACAATTACCCTGTAACATTTTCACTAATCTTCCTGTACTTACCGCAGGACATACAGCTGACCAGTGAGACCCTTTTGCAATGTTCACATGGTAGGCCATGTTTTTCATTGTTTTTGCTATATATATAGGCAAATGAGATATATATAGGCAAATGAGTGTGCACGTGTGTGTGCACACACATGTTGCCAGCACCCTAATTTGTTTAAAACTATTATAAATATATTTTGGATTCTGCTTCTTGTCCCTGAACTTGATTTCAGTCTAATGTAATTCAAAGTACACAAACACCCCTTGGCCCTCAGTCTTAGCAATGTATCCCATATGACACTTTTGACTGACGATTTTCAATTAAGGACCAGCTGTGAGCAAAGTGAATCTAATAATAGTGCTTGATTGTACAGGTGGGCCAACTTTCTGCATTGATCATTATCGTAGATGTAAACAGTCTGTCAATTACTGTTTAGGTACTACCATATGTATAGCATTGTCTAAGTGGGAAATTATGAGTAAAGACAAGGAGAAAGTAAGACTCAAAGATGAGAAAGTTATGATTGATTCATTTTCAAGGTTTTATAAACTATGAATAAATTATGACTCCTTGGTTGGTGGGGGAACCTGTTGATTGGCCTCTGTTACTAAATAATTATTAACATATTCCAGCCCAACTATCTCTAAGTTTACATAAAGATCTAGCATTGTGACTGACAGAAAACCTCACAAAATGTGAGCTGTGGAGGTGAAGTTGCCTTTACATTAAAAAAATTCTATATTGAGTTTACAAGGTCCAGTAGGTAGAAATTATACTTTAAGCAGGGCTCGGTGGCTCAGCCTGTAATCCCGCACCTTGGGAGACTGAAGTGAGTGAATTGCCTGAGCCCGTGGGTTTGAGACCTGCCTGGGCAACTTGGCGAGACTTCATCTCTACAATAAATCAAAAATCAGCCGGGCGTGGTAGCGAGCGCCTGTAATTCCCGGCTACTCGGAAGGCTGAGGCAGAAGGATCGCCGGAGCCCGGCAGGTCGAGGTTGTGGTGGCCGGGAGCGGCCACTCCACTCCAGTCTGGGCAACAGAGTGAGACTCTAACTCAAAAAAAGAAAAGAAATTATACTTTAGGCTATAGAGTATGGAAGGAAGACTGGTGACATTTCAGCAAGAGTCTGAAAGGATCCTGTGATTATATTACTTACTGGGAGAAGCATATTCTGGAATCAAAACTCCAAAACAGTTATAAGATTATAAGACTAAATAAATTTTTTTTTTGATCTGAGAAAAGATGACTTTGTGTTGCTTAAAGGAAACAGAATTATGAGTTGGGTATAAAGGTTTATATCCTCATGAATTAATAAGTAAACTAAGGTGATCATATTGTAGAGTTCATATCCCTGCTTTATGTTTGCAGTTGCAGGAAGATTATAGAAATTATATTCAATATTTCTTTCTGGAGTAATATAATATTAGCTATAAAAAGATTGGTCATTCCCTCCTAGGCTCCATTGCTGAGATTAGCTAATTTAGGCATCACTGGATCAATTGTTAACATATCTCTGTGAGTAATCAAGAAAGTAGAAATAATGTGGGTAGTTATGTTACCATGCTTTTAAAAAATTATTTATTTTTTTAATTGAGAAAAATTGTATATACTTGTGTACAGCATGATGTTTTAAACTCTGTATATTTTAGAATGGCTAAATTAAGCTTATTAACTTGCATTACCTCACATATTTATTCATTGTGAGAGCACTTAAAACCTACTCTTTTAGCAATTTTCAAGTAGACAATGTATGTATACAATACAGTATGGTTAATTATTATTAACCATTGTCACCATGTTTTACAATAGATCTCTTAAACTCATTTCTCTTGTTAACTGAAATTGTATACCTTTTGATCAATATCACTCCAACACTCTCCCTTCCCCCACCATCCCAGACTCTGGGAACCGCCATTCTACTCTCTGTTTCTGTTTCTTGAAGTTCAATTTTTTTAGGTTCCATGTATAAGTGAGATCATGTGGTATCTGTCTCTCTATGTTTTAGAACATAAAATTGCAATGTTATCTCCAGGGCTTGTGTTTATGACCTATGCCTACTCATATGACTACATTGTATGTTAAAATATCAAAATACTTCCATAGAGATTTGATAATAATTGCTTCCTCTAGTTGCCCTAATGCCCTCCCAGAAACTCAGCTGACCTAGATCCTCTCCTGGGCCCTCCCCTCATCAGATTCTCCACTATAGTTTGTAAAAGTTATCGTATCACTTCATCCTCTATCTCCATACGCCTTTGCAATATGATTTTTGGCTCTTCCTGACAAGCTGCAGGTTGTCTTTTTTTACCCCTTGAATTTGAGCTGAACTTGGGACATGACTATAAATAAAATGTAGTATAAATGATGTTATGTCAATGATAATCTTAGGCCTAAACAAGCTTTGTGCACATCTACCATTTCTCTCAGAAACAATCTCTAGAGACATAAGAACAAGCCTAAGATACCCTGGTGGAATATGAGAAACCAAGTGGAGTAGAGATGAACCATCCCAAAGAGGCCACCTCAGACTAGACTGAATTGGCAGCTGACCAAAATCATAGGAGTCAGCCCAGCTAAGATCAGGAGAACCAGTTGAGTCTAGTCCAAAATCCTACCCTTAGATTTACAAGCAAAATAGATGGTTATTATTTTAAGTCTCTAGGTTTTCAGATCATCTCTTATGTAGAAACATTTATTACACACTTATATCACAATAATATACAGTATTACATACACAGAAATAGGTAAATAATATACCAACAAACCAGCACATAAGGGCTTAACAACAGGTATAGCAGGGGTCCTCCAGAAACCTGCTCTCATGCTAAGGCCTATCTCTATTTTATTTGGTTGATTCTCATGATGCAACAATCATTTTTTTTTTCGGATAAGAGTGTGAGTCTTTGCATTTTTAAAATTCCATATAAAGTCTACAAAGTCTAGTAAACAAAAACTATACTTTAGGCTATATAATTTGAAAAGAAGATTTATCACATTTCACCAGAAGTCTGGAAGGATTCTGGTACTGAAAAGATCCTAGGTGTGTAAGTATATTACTTATGTGTCAAGCTTTTATCATTAATTTGTCATTTATAATTAGAAATACTGATTATATTTTATATAAATTTCTTAAAAGTTTATTAAAATTTATTTTTCACAATCACTGTTTGTCTTACTAAGATTAAATAGAAAGAAAAGCTTTCTGCTCAGGTTAAATTTCTTTCTGGGTAAAAGTGAGTACAAAAGAAGACAATCTAATTTTTAAAAGTGGATAAAAACCAAACGAGCCTTACAGACACCTGCACATGGGTGCTTATAGTAGTTTTATTCATAATCACCAAAATATGCAACAAATAAGGTGAATGAAAAAATAAACTGTGATACATCCAGACAGTGGCATATTATTCAGCACTAAAAAGAAATGAAACCGGGCTCGGTGGCTCAGCCTGTAATCCCGTGCTTTGGGAGGCTGAGGTGAGTGGATTGCCTGAGCCCGCAGGTTCGAGACCCGCCTGGGCAACTTGGCGAGACCTCATCTCTACAATAAATCAAAAAATTAGTCAGGCGTGGTCACACGTGCCTGTAGTTCCAGCTACTTGAAAGGCTGAGCGGAAGGATCGTTGGAGCCCAGCAGGGAGAGGCTGCGGTGGCCGGGAGCGGCCACTGCACTCCAGTCTGGCCAACAGAGTGAGACTCCAACTCAAAAAAAAAAAAAAAGAAAAGAAAAGAAATGAGATATCAAATCACAAAAGGCATGCAGGAAACTTAAATGCGTACTACTACATGAAAGAAACCAGTCTAAAATGGCAATACTATAGGTTTCCTGCTATATGACATTCTGGAAAAGGTAAAAGTATAGAGATCGTAGAAAGATCAATGGTTTCTGTGAGTTGTGGGGGAGATAGAATGAATAAGTAAGGGGAAAAATTTTCATTCCTTCTTATCAGAAACAAGAGAGATTCCTGGAACAAGAACCTTCTTATAAGCCTATTCCTAACCCTGATATTTCCCAGGAGGAAGGAAAGTGAGTAAATAGCTAAACTCTTAATTTTGGTAATTACCACAGAAGACCAAGGTACACACCAAGAGTTTATTGGCTAGATTTGCTTCCTTAAAACTACTCTAGGGCAGAAAAGAACTACTATGATGTACAAAATTTGCCCAATAAGACCTGTGTTGGAGTGGCTAAAAATTCAAGGCCTGCCGGGCTCGGTGGCTCAGCCTGTAATCCTGCGCCTTTGGGAGGTTGAGGTGAGTGGATCACCTGAGGCCGCGGGTTCGAGACTCGCCTGGGCAGCGAGGCCTCATTTCTACAATAAATCAAAAAATCAGCCGGGCGTGGTAGCGCATGCCTGTAATTCCGGCTACTCGGAAGGCTGAGGCGGAAGGATCGCTGGAGCCCAGCAGGTCGAGGCTGCAGTGGCCGGGAGCGGCCATTGCACTCCAGTCTGGCAGACAGAGTGAGACCCCAACTCAAAAAAAAAAAAATTTCAAGGCCTGAAATCATTCTTTCTGTTTCCCTTTTGCTAAAGTCCTCTTACTTGGTGCATTAAGTACACACGATAAAGGAAAAATAATTGTGCCTTAAAAAGAGAGGAACCCATGCCAAGATAGAATGGGACACATATAGAAAGGAATAGGCGATGGAATTATAGATGCTTTGTTTGGGTGGAATTTGGAAATCCCTAGGCAAACCTGGAATTCCCCTAATTTTCTACTGGGAAGTGGTTGAAACTCCTCCATGCCTTTTATCTTATCTGTAAGACAAAAGGTGATTCTAGAATTCCAACCCAGGTTTATCTCCTCTGTTTAAAGGGCAGAGCATACCTTTTCTAAGAATTTCTTTGTCTTCTTTACATCAGTTGCCACCTTCTTTCAAGTCTGGTACATTGCTCTATTTGTTGTCGGGTTTAAACCTCGGTTACTTGCCTGGAGCAGGAGAGTTCTGGGGTCTCTGTTTGAGGAATATTTGTTAACATGAGAAGTAAGATTTTAATTGAGTATCCCAAAGAAAACAAATCTTTTGTTGGAAACACAGCCTATTTCTTTTTCTTTTTCCTTTTTAGTTTTTCAATTCAATTTTCTAATTCAGAGAAAATGTCTTCTCTGCTCTTTTCCAGTGTAAGATACAAATGAATCTAAATTTAGTTGAATTTTCACATCATCACAGTACTGATTTTCATGGTTTGAGCAAATCAGACCATTGGGGCGCTGTTGACCATTACTCCTAGACCCCAAATTTTAATACGCTGTTTTCTTATACCTTTCTTCTTTGATTCAAATTTTCCAGCATCTTTGTCAGTACATTTATTTTCTTTTTCTTTTTTTTTTTTTTGAGTTGGAATCTCGCTCTGTCGCCCAGACTGGAGTGCAGTGGCCGCTCCCGGCCACCGCAGCCTCGACCTGCTGGGCTCCGGCAATCCCTCCGCCTCAGCCTTCCAAGTAGCTGGAACTACAGGCACCCGCTACCACGTCCGGCTAATTTTTTTTTTATTATTATTTATTGTAGAGATGAGGTCTCACTGCCCAGGCGGGTCTCAAACCCGCGGGCTCAGGCAATCCACTCACCTCAGCCTCCCAAAGGCGCAGGATTACAGACTGAGCCACCGAGCCCGGCAGTATATTTATTTTCTAATCATCCTTTTAATACTCAAGTTCCAGAGGCAAATGTTTGAAAAATGTTCCCTTCCTGACGCTTTTCCTTTCTCTCCTCAAGCCTAAGGTCTCATGCAGTTGTGATGTTATGGTGTGCACTGTATGTGTACACGTGCACACGTGCTGCATGTACATGCTTGCGTGTGCATGCTTGCCCGTGTGCACTTACCTGTGTTTGTGTGTGTGTATGGGGGGGTGGTGTTTAAGAATTGGAGAGAGTGAATGGGTTACTGTTTGTCTTCCTGAGGAATATCAAATAAAATTTATGCAAAATGTATTTTTCTTTCTCAATTCAGTATTAATTTATTCGGAGTTATAAAATAATTTTATTTTTTACTCAAAATATATGATTTTACATCATTAACTCTTTTCATACACTTGAAAGATAGATACAATTGTACGGGAAAGGAAGGGAACAGAAGCTATTAGATTTTTAAACTCAAGTTTCAAGAAAAATTCAGTTAGAAGAGGTAAAAAGAAAACAAAAAACAAGTGTGTTCCCTGTAAAAAAGTCAACATTGTCAACAATATTAATTTTTATATGGCTCCCTGTTTGATAACATATATAAAAGTCATTATTTATTAGAAATAATCATTTACTTAATATCATGTTTTGTTCCTAAATACCATAGTTTGTTGTCATCAGAAAAAGTTCTCCAACAATGCCATTTCATAAATTGACCTGTAGTTTTACTTTTTTAATTGCAACTTATTTAAATTTAATGAATAGATACCACTTACCCATAGTAAACTCTCTTTTCTTACCACCAAATATGAGTGATCAATATCTTACAGTGAAAAAATGTGTAGCATTTAACAGTATATTACCACAGTATTACTGGACTGGCCAAGATCTAGGATGAATCTTTGTATACAGACAAATTCTGATAAAAAAGACAACCAGAAACAGAGTGAGAAAAAGAAATGCTAAGAATAAAGCTTATATACATAAAACATTTTTTATTTTAAAATTCACCAAACCTAGTTCTGTTTAAAAGAAAGTGATGAAAAAAAAGTGCTGCCTATGTGGACTGAAATTAGTACGTCTGTTTTAGGAAAGTCACCAATTCAGTAGCTGATTGTATTGTGGAAGCAAAAAAATGTGGAGGTTTAGTGACTATTCATTAGGTACCAGGAAAACACTACTTCTTTATTAGAAAAACAAACAAACAAACAAATCACTAGATTAAATGAACGGGTAGGCCATAAATTAGTACTTAACTTTCATCTCCCGTCAGAAATGGCGATATGTTGTGTTCTTCCAGGTAATTCTACCATTTTGAGAAAAAGGCATTTCAACCTTACCAAAAATTACAAGTAAATAAAATCATAAAATAAAACAATAACAATCAATCAAAAGACAACAACAAAACCCTGTGACAATTAGTTTTGTTAGTACCAAAGGTACAGCTAGAAACTCTAAAAAATTGCTTGTGTACAGTATCAGTGCAATGCACTGTAAGTTTCTTCTTGGCAGCCACCTACAAAGAAATGCAGTATATGCATACTGTAGACTGTTCACTAAAGCCATAAATAAGAACGGCCAATGCCATTATTCATATCTGTTGACTGAATATTACCCTTGGGAAAGATCTAGACTCTGGACTTTTTTCTTAGTTAGCAGTCTTCCATGAACAAATTCTGGTCAACAGTGAACTAGAATGACACCTAAGTTGCTTCCTTGGTTTTTGGTGGGGCAAAAATAACTTAAATCACCTCTCTCTAGACCAACCCAGGGCATGTTTTATATTATCTAAACCTATTTAATTAATGTGGCACAGATTTAAAACAAATAGGTTTTTATTTAGAAAATATTTTATTTTCTACATTCTAGAATCACATCCCAATGCTAATATTTTTATATGTAAATCCATTTTGTTTCAAAGCACCACACCTTGCAAAAACACATCTTGTCTCTAAAATTCACAAAGCATTCCATCTGAAGTTGTATTCTATATTTTTCTATAGATATTTTGGATATGTTAGACAGTAATTGCATGGGAAGTATTAGGCTTAGACATGTATCATATTTTATTTTGCTTTTTTTCTGATGTTTTTCCATCATGAGATCTGCACCAACTGTCTCTCTCTTTTCTCTATAGGCAAAATCCTATATATCTGTCTGGAATATAGACTGTCCTTGGGTTGTAGTCTGCTTATCTAGAATCGCCTTATGAAAATTAAGCTCTTCTGCACCAAAGAGTGAACTCATGATGCAATTTGTTTGCTGTAGAAAAGTATTCTTATTCTCTGACAGGATTAGGTCGTAGGACACAAAGAGTCTTCTAGCTAAAGAGCATACATACTGGGCAGCATCCAGGGCCTCAGGCCACTGGGGCCCAGGCGCTGGTGGCTGAGGAGCCACCTCGGGGCCCATCACTGCCAAGTGCGAGGGAAGCGCCCCATGGCCTGGAGGCTGGCTTTGCCTCAGCTGACCACGCTGGTCAGGATACAGAAACTAAGAAGGCCATAGATCGACTAACCAGTGGAGCGCAGAGCATCCCTAATGACAGTCCCACCAGTGGTGAGGGCACCCATACTGTGGATGATGAGGATTCTGATGGAGAGGTGCATACCTGGCAGCTGTCAGAAGGGACAGATTGTCCAAGGAACAGACTGGTGATCTTTCTCATGAGGACTGGGACTTGGAGTTGAAAGCAGATCAAGGGAATCCATATGATGCTAACAACATCCAGGAGAGCATTTCTCAAGAGGTCAGACCCTGGGTGTGCTGTGCCCCACAAGGAGACATGATCTATGAACCCCGTTGGCACCATCCACCTCCACTGATACCCCATTATTCCAAGATGGTCTTTGAAATGGGACAGTTTGATGATGCCGAAGCTTGAGTGTGGTGCTTTCAGACTCTGTGTGGGTGGGCCCTCCAGGTCAAGGTCTCTTTTCCTGTCTTTGAGGTGAGATTTAATATCTAAGAAAATGTTCCCAGGGATCCCTGAGTCTGGGGTACACAGACTGATGTTAAATATGATCCCGCTGTACTCCCTTTTCTGTTGCTGTTTTTAATGGGCTCCTCCTTGGAACGTGTGAGTGTTTGAGTCTGTGTCAAGATGAGTTGCGTTCTTTATAAATAAAGGTAGAAAAATAAATCAGAAAAAAAATGAACATACATACTGACACAATGCTGTTTTTTCTCTACAATCTTTCTTTCACAGATACAGACAGCTCCTATTATAGATCAACTTTGTAACTTGGCTGATGAGTCACATCCAATGAACTCTCTCAGTCTTGTACAGAAGTGCCAAGAATTTAACCACCCACAGAATTTTATTAATCTGTCTGCTCCTATAGGAATATATAAAAATCAGAAACGACAAAGAAACTCTTTCTTATTCACTAAAAATCTTGATTGAACCTTAATAATGGCCAAATGACTATTTTCAAGGCTGTTCTTCAGGGGGAAAAAGCACTAATCTTAGAATCTATTTTTAGCTCTATCCCATCTAAAACCTCTGACTCAAAAAGTCTGAACCTAAACTCATGTCCTTCTTCCTCTTTGGTCTTTCTTCATGTAATTGCTACTTGTCAACCCAAGTTAGAAACCTAGGTTAATCTTTAACTCCTTGTTCTTCCTTGCTCTTCAAATTTAACACATTTGTGTATCAATATTTCCTGTTAATTTCACTTTTTGATTAATTATCTAGTCCACTTGCATCATTCCAAATGAGCGGCCATCAACCTAATTGGACTCTTATTATCTCTCTACTAGACAACTGCACTCATGTCTAAATTGATTTTTCATCTTCAGACTTAGCATCCTCCAGTTCATCTTCAATGCAGTCAGCAGAATATGTCTAAAATAGAATGTTTGATAATTTCTGAACTGGGATTGCAGTAATGTTCTTTTAGCATTCATTATATGACAAATACCAAGCACTTTAACAGTCTTTAAAGGACCTTCGTAGTATAGTACTTACCTTTTTTTCAGGCTATAAAACTTGGTGTATTTTATTAATCAAGATGTTTGTTCAATACTCGGTCTTTACCCTCAATAGTCCTAGACTTTATCCTTTTACCTAATTTCTAAGCAGCATTTCAAGCCTCAACTCAGATGTAACCTTTGCTATGAAGTTTTTTCTATTTCTCACTTCTCTGGATTTACAAACTATTTCTTCAGTATCTCTAATATTATACTTTCTATTTTGATTTATAGTTATATTTTTATGCTTGTTCCCCCTATTCAAGAGCTGGAGCTAAAACATTCAATCTAGTGTCTTACACAATGCCTGGCACAAGATAAATGCTAACTCAATGTTGGTTAAGTGAATTTGGTTTTAACAAGTCAAGGAGCTTAACAGGTAGAATATAAAACCTTGCTATATATTATTTAGGAAGATCATGGAATTACCTCTTCACCAATAAACCAGGTGCTAATAATTTCTAAATTTCAGAGCTCCTGTGAAGATTAAGCTGAAAAACAAAACAAAACAAAACAAAAACTCTCGATGCTCTCCATCAAAGTGAATCCTCCACCTATCCTACTTCTTATATTAGAATGTTGATATTATCCTTTGTATTTCCCTCTTTTCCTTCTCCAAATTAAGAATGATATTGATTATACCTCAACAATACTTATGGACTCCTACTTCTTTGTGTTACTACTACTATAATCTATCTAGGATATCATCTTTGTTTGGCCATCTTGAAAGCATCCTAACTTGCTATTTCTACTTTCATTCTTGTCCCCTTCCAATCTTTCCTTATTTTAACAGCCAGAATAATCATTAAAAAAGAAAAATCTTATCATGCCCTCCAACTACTTTAAAGAGTTTCCACTTTCTGGAATGAAATCCTTCACCTGCCTGACTCCTATCAAACCTCCTCAAGTTAAATGTCACAACCTCAAGAAGGTCTTGCCTGACCCCCATGTCCTAATTAGTTGTCTGTTCTGCGCTGTCATAGCACACTAAATATTTTCTTCTTCATATTTCTTACACTGTGAAAATATATTTTCTATCTGCGTATTTATGGTTTGACTTCATCATTCAATTATATGTTTTTATAAACAGGGGCGGTAGAAGTCTTGTTCACTAGATGCTGAGAATAGCTTACAGTTTTACAGAACAGTTTTTCAATGTATGATTTATATTCACTTAAAAACCAAGGATTGGCCTCTCTCATCACCTCCTGGTTCTTCCTAAGGTCAAATTGACAGTGTCCCAGTGATTTGCACTTCAGCTGTGCCTATATGATGCCATCCAACGAAGTCAGAAACATAAACGAAAGAAACAAACTTATTTAGATCTTGTAGAACAAGTAGGAGGTCGATGGAGACTATAGCTCTTATTTTTAGCTGGTTCTAATTATGTCATATGTCTTTATTCAATTATCCTCCTTAGTTTATATTTGTTCACTATCAAAAAATCTTAAGTGGTATAGAACAAGAAGTCCATTTCTAAAGAGTACTAAGCAAAGTCAGGGGAGAAGGAAGCCTGCCTTTTCCAGAATTCATAAGACTGTTGGGTGATTAAGAAAAATGCAGCTCCATGGACCCAGGGATTCTGATTTAGCAGCAGTTACTTTTAAAAATTTTCCTAAGTTCAACTGACAGAGGTGATCCAGGGACACCTCTGTGACAACACTATTATAAGCAATTAATGAAAATATTGAAGCTGTTTTTACATAAACACCTATTAATGAATCATGGGTTTGTATGCCCTCTCAGCATTGAAATTCAAATATTCCGAGTACTGGGTGGTGGGTGCCTCACCCATCTTCTCAGGGCATGCTCCTCATCTTTCACTTGGCTGGGTTCAAACAAGCTGGCTATGAGAGCTGATATCACAGTTTTGTTTTGTTCTTGAGACCCTAGAGGGCCTTCTTATCCTTTTTTAACTATAGAAAATGGTTCACTTTTACCCTGCTTTTCCTCAGGAAGCTAGTGTCTGGTGAGGTGGAATGACAGACAGCTCAGAGCAAGGAAGTTTCCCACTCTCCCCGTCTTAAGGAAGGGCCAGCTCCAAGGAACAGGACTTTCCTGGAACTTGACCAGAAAAGTCCATAACACTTATACCTCCTCTTAAAGGACAAATATCTTCTGGCCCCACAAATACAGATAGCTTACAAGATATTAACTTTTCACTGAATATAAGTTGGAGAAAGGAAAACTAATAATTACCCAAGAAATGTCCTTCTGGCGTTACCATGACAGGTGTTGTTTTTGGCTAAATGATAATGAACAAGTAGCTCACCTACAAAATGCTGAAACCATCTTCCAGGGAAGTCTAAATTTCCATGTTAAAGAAATGTGACTGTGTGCATTTTTTTTTATCAATAATCACCAAGAAAACGTCCTTGGGAGTCAAATCTCTTATTCAGTTTATACCAAAGAGAAAGGTTTTCCTTGTGGTGGTTAGAGAGAGAAAAAGAGGAGGGGCAGATAAGTAAACCAGAAACAGAATTTACCCCTGGGAGAAGAAGGCATTTATTTTGAGAAGCATAGATGCACAGAGTATTTGTGGATATAAAATTGAGAACTTGGGTTGATCTTTCCTAACACTATTGGGAAAATAACTAGCTTAATCTCTGAAGTTTGCAGTGCTTTTTCTAATCCTTTGAGACACAGAAGAGGAAAAGCAATGCAAAACTGGCCTTGCATTGTCCAAGATGGGAGAAAATGTGAGTTCTCTATACTTATGGAAGTAAGAGAGAAGAGGGAACAGAGCTTACAGTTGGCTTCACATTTTATCTGCAAGATGCTCACATGTCTCTTTAAGGATAAAGCTGCTTCTAATCCAAACATCTGGTCTTTAAGGCACCAGGCTCTTAGAGGTACAGAACAGTCACAGCCTGCTCAGGAGCACACTTCGGTGCCACATAATAGCAACCTGCTGGCAGAGCACTTGTGTCTATTCAACTCCTGGAACCGTGTGTTTCTCTGGTATTCCATTATATGACTGCCAGTAACACAAAGAACGAAACTTCTTGCTCTTCCTCTTTGGTGTCCAAACTCCAGCTGAGTTGTGGATTCTGTATATTTGTGGTCTGTGATGTCCTGATGGTCAGAAGGCAACTTAGATAAATGCCATCAATACTGTATCTAGTCTCGAGTACTGCTGGCCCAATACCTATGGGACGGCAAACTGCACTATTCAGTTAACTGCTTAAGCCAGGTATTAACCTCAAGGTCACACTGTGACCCCTGAAACACTGACACTATTGAGGTAAAAGTTAAAATCAAAACTCCCAATCTGAATCACCCTAATACAACTAAATGGATAAATTTAATTGCCTGAAAACTGGATCACTATTTTCATTATTATGACCTTTAAAAAAGAATATAATCTTTTCTTTAATTTAAAGGGCTATTTAGTAATGCAGACTATTTATGTGTTCTGCCCACACACAGTGCATGTGTACTTCCTGATGTGAAACAATGCAACCAGGAAACCAAGCTGATTTGAACATTCTTTAAGATTCAGAGTAAGGATGTAGTGTATAAACTGCCCTGGACTGGTGATAAGTACCATGACCACACTGCTTGCTCACCATTGAAACCACCTGGAATTGTGGATGAATAAGTGTTGTCTATTTTTGGCTTTCATAGTTAAGGATTCCAAGATGAAATAGTTTACATTTTGCTTGGATATTTTCAAGTATGCGATTTAAGCTCAGCACCTTGAATACGTGTTAATTTGTCATCGATTGAATACCTGCTATGTGCTAGTTCTGTGGTAGAAAGTGAAATTAGAAAGCCAAAGAGAAAAACCTTCCTGCCCTCAGGTAGTTCACAGTTTAATAAGAGGTTCAGAGATAGATACTGATCATTTTATTAAAGAATTTACAAGTCACCTGAGAGGTAAGAGTTGGTATGAGTACCACAGGAGCCCTTAGCTTCAGAAGACCAGCAGGGAAAGCCTCTGGTATTAGGTAACTATATAGTAAGAATTTTCCAGATAATATGTGAAGCAAAGGGAGAATGCTTTTGACTGAGGGAGGAGCATGATAGAGGCATGAGAGAACTTGGAACAGACAAGGAGTTTCAAGTACTGTAGATTAGTTAGACTGAGCAAGAGAATAATGTGAGATGAAGTCAGGGAAACAGGCAAGGACTGGGTCATGCCAAGGTGTTTGGATTTTATCCTAAGGGCAATGGGCAGGATTCTAATGAAGAGTGACATGATCTGATTGGCAGCTTAGAAAATTCATTCCAGCAGCCTTAGGGAGGATAAATTGGAGGGTGATAATCTTGGAGGCAGGAGAGGATAGTTAGGAGGCAATTATAGTTAGAAGAAATATAAAAAGGAACTGGATAAAGTTGAATTGGCTCGGCAACATTAGCACATACATTAGCGATTATGGAGTGTGAACAACATTGGGGCGGGGGCAAAAATCCCTGGAATTATTTTTTGGAGGGCAGGTCCCTTGTAGTAGAGGCCTCCTGGCTAGGTAAGTATTCTAGGAACCCATCGGCATCAGTGTACCAACTAGGATTGTTGTGAGAGGTTGCACTTGGTTTCAGTGGAGTTTTAAAAATTTTATTTTTTTATAGAGATGTGGGCTACAAGTAAGAATTAACTACACAAGTAGGCTGCATGAAGGTGAAGTTTGGGTCTCCAACTGACCCTCATTCCTTCTAGTATAGGACCAGGTACCTTGTGTTGTCACGTACCCTCCTTCCTCCAGCAATGCCCAGCAACTGCCAATTCCTCCCTTGTGCTACGGTGATTAATGTTCAAGTTCCACTATGAGTGAGAGCATGCAGTGTTCAGTTCTCCTTTTCTGTGATAGATCACTAAGTATGATGGTCTCCAACTCTATCCAATACGCTGTGAAGTTCATGATTTTGTCCTTCTTTGTGGTTGTATAATACTCCATCATATATATGTACTGCATTTTGTTTATCCAGTCCACTTTTGATGGGCAGTATGGCCGGTTCCATGTTTTTGCTATTGTGAGTAGTGCAGTCATAAATATGCATGGGCAGATTTTTTTAAAGAATGATTTATGTTCCTTCAGGTATATTCTCAGGAGGGGGATTGCTGGATTGCATGCAAGATCACTTTTTAGTTATTTTGGGAATCACCCCACCGCTTTCCATAGATGATGAACCAGCCTACACTCCTACCAACAGTGTAGAAGCGTTTCCTTTTCTCCATTCCTGAGCCAGCAACTGTTGTTTTTTGATTTATTAATGATGGCCATCCTTGCTGGAGTTAGGTGGCATCTCACTGTAGTTTTGAATTTCATTTCTCTGATGATTAGTGAGGCTGAGCATTAAAGATAACACAAACAAGTGGAAAAATATTCCTTGCTCATAAATTGGAAGAATCGATACTGTCAAGATGTCCATCTTACTCAAGGCTATCTACAGATTCAACTCAATACCCATCAACTTACCAACATCATTTTCCTCAGACCTGGAAATGACAACACAAAAATTCATATGGAAACAAAAAAGAGCACAAATAGGCAGAACAATCCTCAGCAAAAAGAACAAAGTGTGAGGTATCACACTTCCAGACTTTAAACTTAATTACAAGGCTACAATAACAAAAACAGCCTCGTATTGGTACAAGAATAGATACATAGATCAATGGAAGAGGACAGAGATTTCAGAAGCAAAAACACAGTCTCTCAACCAACTCATCTTTTTCAAAGCCACCAGTAACAATCTCTGGCGAAAGGAGACCATATTTGGCAAATGGTGCTGGGAAAACTGGTTGATCACATGCAGAAGAATGAAACTGGACCCCTATCTATCACCCTATACAAAAATCAACTCTAAGAACTCTTCAAGCTATAAGAATCTTAGAAGAAAACATAGGAAGCACCATTATGCACATGAGTAGACAATGAATTCTTGACCAAGTCCCCAAAAGCGAATGCCATAAAAGCTAAGTTAGACAAGTGGGATCTCATCAAACTGAAAAGTTTTTGCACAGCAAAAGAAACAATCAAAAGAGTAAAGAGACAACCCACAGGATGGGAAAAAAGTATTTGCTAATTATGTATTTGACAAAGGCCTAACATTCAGGATCTACAAGGAACTCAAACGAGCTGAAAGGAAAAAAACAGACAATTCTATTAAAAAGTGGGCAAATAACATAAACAGACACTTTTCAAAAGATGACAAGTAGCCAATGGATACATAAGAAAGTGATTTTTTTTTTAGATTCTTTCAGCACATTTGCCTATTTCATGATGAGTGATTTATGAGTGCATCTGCCCACAATTCAGTGAGTGTTCAGCAGTTTTTGACCAAAAAAATGGCATGACCCCCGTGGTCCACCCTTCCTATTTACCTGATTTTGTTGTTTGTTTCCCCAGATGAAAAAAATCCTCAAAGGGGAACGTTTTGTCAATGTGAAAGAGATAGAAGGGAAAATAGCAGAAGCACTAAAAGGAATCAAAACTGACAAGTTCAAAATCTGTTTTGAGCAGTAGAAAAAGCATCTCATTAGGTAGTATTGCATCAAACAGAAAGTACTTTGAAAGGACTGAAGTTTAAACATTTAAGAATAAATATACAATGTTTTATACATAAATCCCAGGTTTCTTTGGATCTCCTTCATATGTGCAAGGCATGACAAGAGTTTGTGCAAATTATATCTGTACAATTTTTGAGGAAATGTGTCTGTACTAATAGACATATTATCTATTTCCATGCATCTTCTAAACATTTGCTTGAGCCCTTTAATGTAAAGTTCAATGCAGAGCTGATAACAAATTGCTATTTCAATATTTTCATAAAATTGATTTTGGCAGAAAGGGGCTAATGAGGGTCTTCCTTCACCTACTTATCTACTCAGAACCTAGTTTATGAGCTAGGTAGTTAAACAGAGATGAGTAAACACCAAATTAACACTTGCTCTTTTATTCAGATTTTATTTTTACCATTTTTGCTTGAAACTCTGCCAACCAAGTGATTAAATGCTACAAAAATGACAATGGCTACATAGGCATGCCATGAGTCATATTGGGATTAAATGGATTTATTCATAATTTTAAAAATATTAATATAACTCTAAAAGTATTTTAGGTATGGCAGGACTTTGAGGGATTCCCTTGTTAACTAATGATTTGATAAGGCTAGTAAAATCAGGGTGATAAGCAATAGCTATCAATACAAATGGTGGCTGAAATATTTATCACCAGATACCAAAATAAGAAAATATTTTTGTATAAAAACCAATATAAGAAACCAGTCTACTGTGTTACATATTAGTAATGACTGAATAAACATAATACTTCGAACACCTTTGAGCACAGTATCAAATCCTCTGTGTGTGTATGTATGTTTGTGTGTGTGTGTGTGATTAGTGCACATTTTCTGATTTAAGACTCATTTATCTTTAGGCAAGGAGCCTCTAACATTATGACTATGGTTCACCTCAGATGTTCTAATATCAAATGCTAGGCTCTTGCCTCTATCAACTTCTTTCTACCATTCCTGCTGTTTCTGTGGTAGCCCAGTCATTTCCTTCTCTTGAGCTATCGACTACTACTGAGTTTTTAGGCTAGAATTCAAACTCACATCTCTCTGCTTCCAGAACCCAAGGTTTTAAGCATCACATTAGAGTACCTTTTACTTAAAAATATGCTGGAACAGTGCTACTCAAAGTAGCCAGTCTGTTAGACTGTTGCTAATCCCAAAGAGAGAAAAGAACTTGCCTTAGAATAAATGAACACACTACTTGCTTTACTGGGAAATCTGTGCTCTTTAAAAACAAAATGTATCAGCTTACTGATATGATTGCCTTAGCTTCTTATTATTGTTGCAGCCTAGTAGCAAAGTGTTCACAGACAAGAAGCACTGTGCATGGACTACATTTGACTAGCAATGCACCAGATCATTGTGCAGGTGCCAAAGTCAATTGACTAGAATATTCCAAGGGAGTTGCAAGCAAAACATTTCATGAGCCCATAAATTGGACTTAACAAATATTTCACTAAGGAATAAAAAAGTTTTCATACACATGTTTGAAATTTTTGAATGAGATATATGAACTTTAGAAGAAAATTTTCATCAAAAATTATGTTTTAGAATTGTTAACTTTTTAATTAGAATACTTAAATAGAGTTCTACAGTTAAAACTCTAATTTTGATACTATATTTGCAGAATTTTGATGACTATATTATTCAATGATTTGAGTACATGATATACTTAGTTCATGTTAACGATTTTTTTTACCCTTGAAAAGTATGAATAAGGTACTTTGTAGAAATTCTATAGAAACATATACATATTACATTGAAATAATAAAAAAGAGGTAGAGACTCAAATGAATAATTACCCGTCTTTATAACAAACATCTTTAAAACAGTTTTCATTGTTTTTTTTTAAATAAAACTATTTTGAAAATATGATTCCTAAGTGTAATGCAGTTCTAAGGTGAACAATGTTTTTGTCAATGTCTTCTTTGCCTGATACAATGACAGTTACTGGCAGTGTATGGGAGAAGCTTTATTTCCAGAATCCCTACATCCTACATGTTTTCTTTCTCTCTTTCCCTCTTTCCTTCTCTGTTTCTTTCTTTCTTTTTTTTTTAACTGATCTATCCAAAGCAAAGTCCAGTGCCTTTATAAATTCTAAGTGGTTATCAAATCATGACTTAATTTAATATTTATTGTTTAGCTAGAAGCAATTTCAAGCCCAATAGAGGGAATATTTTTAATTGTGTATACATTTCACAGCACTTTGAGATTTCTTACATAATTTGGAAAACTGCAGCATGCTGATGCCCATTGGTCTTAGAATATAATTTTACAATTTTGAATGATATAAAGGTTTAGAGTTGCTATATTTTTACCTATTGCCTATTAGATGCTTGATCAGGAATGTGAGATGAATCAGTCAAATGAAGCAGGAACTATTTATACACGGTTAAGCTTTTAATCCAAAAATGTTTACTGAGTACCAATTATGCACAAGTAATTAGGAGAAGTGTTGGCCTTGTCTCTGAAAGCGCTAACACATAAACAATGTCATTCTTCCATGTAGTCTATAATTCTGCTCAAAACTTAAAGAACAAAAGTTGTGAATGTCACCTCTTTTCCTTTCCTAAGAATCAGTAGGTAATTACACTGACTTAAAAGGCAAAATATATTCATCTTAATATGTGAGTTTGCCATTCAGAGGACAGGACATACTTTAGACTTTAACATGCCCTGCTACAGTTATTTCTGAAATCCTGAGAAGAGCTCCTTAAGACACCCTGAAAAAATACTAACCCTAACTGACAGAGTAAGGAATTTTTAGTGTTCAGATAAGACTTTCAAAAAATGATAATTTCCACTTCTCTCTCAAGTAATAATATTGAGATATTGAGGTTCACTGGGAAACACATGTTTTTGTTGGCATTTGGTACCTGGAATGCTCATAACATGACATCTTTAGTGGGATGACTTTAGGCATATCCTGTTTCATTGTTTCTTTATACAGGTAATGATGCGCTTTGGTTAAGTATCTTAATAACAATTACCCTTGACATTTGTATAGCCTTTTCCAGTTCCAGTGCAGTTTAGATTTATAATCATATTAAATTCTTGCAATGACCCTATTTGATGACTGCAGGGTTATCGTTCTCATTTTACCTTTCGGAAAACTAAAGCTCAGAGTACTAAAAGTCTATGAAGCATGGACCAGGAGTGGTCTCTCTGAGTTCAGATCCTGGTTCCACAGCTAAATTACTGGAGAAAATTATTTAATTTCCTTTGCCTCCGTCTCCTCCTCAGAAAAGGAGGGCAATAAGAGCACCTACTTTACTGGGTTGCTGTGATAAGTTAATGTATATTAGAAACTTATGACAGTACTTTGTACATGTTACATGTGTGTCAGGGACCCAGATTTCTGACTGTAAGTCTAGTGTTCCTTTCATTACAATAAAAAGTTTCAATAATGTTTTGTTATACCACCTTTTGTCGTGGTTGGTAAGGTACCAGATTGGAGGTAAAAGTACAACTGCAGAAGCATGTCCTGATGCTATAATTTCTATATTTCCTGAAATAAAACCCATTTACATAATATCAATGTCAATGAAGCATTTTACTTAGTAAACCCTTCTGTGTGTCAGGCTCAGTATCAAGTAAATAATACATGCTCTACATGTATTATTCTATTTAATCCTCACAACAGATCTATTTACAAATTAGAACTGGAGGCACCAAGAGGTTAAGTCGTGCAGCTAGTCAGAGGGCAGTGTTATGTGTCAAAAGGGAGTTTCACGTCTGACTTAATATTGGTATCTGTGGAATGAAATAGGAATGTGCTTAATCACATCAAGTAATCTGATACTCAGATCTTTATTTTCATCCAGGGTCACTGCCAGGTAGTTACAGCACATCACAAAACGGAAATCAAAACTAAAAGCCTTAGAAATCTAAGCAACAGTTGATTTTTTTTTACCAGTGGATATCCAGTATAGTTTCAATAAAGTGAAAAATTGAAAGTAAAGAGAAAGTAAGTTAACAGATTCGATTAACTATCCACAGTCTTAGATAGAGCTTTTTTCTTCTCAGTCTGCAATTATTCCTTTAAACATTCCATTTAATTTACTATTTATATTATTTCTAACATTTTATTTACAAACTAAATTATATACAAATTTTCTTTCCTTTAATCCAAGACAAAGCAAATCATTTTGTTATAACTATTGTGTGGAATTATATGAAAACATCTTATTTTCAGTGCCTTTGGACACTTGGAATCTTTGGGACGAGACATAGGGGTTGCCTCAAAACATAATCATCAGAAAAAAAAAGAAATTGGTAATTATTCCTTTAAACAATTTAATCCAAAATAATTGTTAGTGTGAAATTTTAGGTCTTGTCTAGTTTTGAAGCTATACAACACTAATCTTGTAGAGGGGTCCTGCTGTTAAGAAAATTGAGCTTGAGCCAAAGCTAATGAACAATCCAGAACCCTGTTTTTATAGATGCTTACCCCTAACATAATGAATTATAAAACATAAACTAATGAAATGAAATGCTCAAAGATTATGATGTGAGTGTACATACATTTTAGATTTCCTTGCATATTAAAAGGAGTCATATTTGGCTAACATACAAATTCTAGTTGTCTTGGAAGGCCAGCCCATTCACAATAATCATCCTGGAGAAATAAGAAGAAAGGAACAGTGAATATAAACTTCAGTATTAATTTGTGTTTGTGATACCATGGAGTTTGTAGTTCATCCTAGGCTGGGTAAAGATAGTCACTCTGTCCCCAGAGCCTTGCAGAAACTGCCACTCCTTCCTTTTTTGCTTTCAAATCACACCAATTTGGGCACAAAAAGGGCTAACAGAGTAGAAGGGACTGGATCTCTGTCTCTCCCTCTCAGGTCTCTTGATAATAGCCCTTGCTTGTCAGTTGGAGATTAGCTGTGGAGTTTCTGTGAGATAATCATTTCCAATTTCATTTTTTCCAGAATTGTTTTAAGTTACTGTTTAAAGAAATAAATCGACTGGGCTCAGTGGCTCAGCCTGTAATCCCAGCACTTTGGGAGGACAAGGCAAGTGGATTGACTGAGCCCGCAAGTTTGAGACTAGCCCTGGGAAACTTGGCAAGACCTCGTCTCCACAATAAATCAGAAATTAGTTGGACATGGTAGTGCATGCCTGTAGTTCTGGCTACTTGGAAGGCTGAGGTGGAAGGATGCCGAAGCCCAGCAGGGTGACGCTAGGGTGGCTGTGAGAGTGCCACTGCGTTCTAGCCTGGGCGATGGAGTGAGACCCCAAACTAAATAAATAAATAAAATAAAATAAATCATTGGTATATTTTGAAGCATTTTAATTAGTAGACATTATTTTTCATAGCTGATAAACCATTAGACTTTAAACACTAAATATCAAATCATTAATAAATTCATTTGAAATAATCAAGAATAATATTGATGAAGAGAAAGTATTATTAGAAGGGCATTCTGGAGTATTTTTCTGCCAACATCACACTGGGTAAATATGATAACAAATGAATAAAGCCACACAAAAGCATGAGCTTATCCATTACACCAGCATGCTTTTTAATGTGATGTTAAGCTGATCATCACCCAATCTCTGTAACAAAATGCCTTGGTTCCACTTGAACTCCTCTGATAGGTGTGCCAAGATAGACAATATGTTTTAGTTTACTTATTTTTTAAAATTTACTTTATTTTAAATATGTGGGGTACAATGCAGGATTAGGTATACAATTGTTCATTTTACAGGTAAAGCTTGGGATTACCTTAAAATAGACAATATATTTATAAGCACATGATATACTCAACTAAGAGAGATTATAAAATGTACAGAAGAATATTGTAAATTATTCTACATGAGACAGTGTCATGTCTGGCTAGTTCCCCTTCTTAATATTTGTTGCTAACCATGAGAATAACTTTCTAATTCACTTACTGTATCTTATCACAATTAATATTCAATGCATTTTACAGATATTTTAAGAAGTTCTCAAAACCAAAGGAAAAAAATCACATAAATGAGGTACTATGCCTGCAAACTGGTACTTTCTTTTCACAACCATGCATTTTATCTTGTCCTTCTTCGTTGCTTGTAGAGATTCTGTTCAAGGAAACATATAATGATAAGGTAAGGTAGCTGATTTTTACAGAAGCAGGTGAGAACCCTTACCACCCTTGGGTGTTGTGTTCTCTATGCTTTTTCTGGGTTTTTTTTTTTCCTCTTTGTTTTTTGTCATGTTTTTCCTTTTATTAATTGGCAAAATCTATAAAATTAAAATTTGTCCTTTAGGATAAACATATACAGAGAGGCTTCTTCATCTGCTTTAGTTCTAGGTCAGTAGAATTACCCTGGGCAAAATGGTTTTCTGACTGGGTTTTGTTAATTAATAAAGTATTCTTTTGCGTACATTTGTTCTCATGCCTGCATCTCCTCTGGGTTTCTCTGAAGAAGGAGTAGCCAGAATCGGGATGAGGGTGTTATGACCTTGCATCTAACATTCTCTCTCTGAGTATGTATCGATTTTTGGCAGGAACTTGAATACCCAGCTTTCCTTTCACATCCATTTCCTTTCTTCTTTAGGGCCCACATCCTTCCAATCACCATGGCTTTTTGCTGATTTCAAAGGTACTATGATTCTTTAGTTTTTTGGTATGATAGTTTTCTCTTTTTTTTCTTTTGTAGCATTGTGTTAGCATTTGAAATCATATACTCACTTTGTGATTATCCACTTAATGTTCATTTCAATCACCAAACTATCTCTCTGAGAGAGGAACTTTCTCTATATAACTCATCTTTGTAACACCAGTGTTCCCCACAGGCCAGGCACAAAATAGGCTATCAGTATCCTGTGAACAAATGAAAGAGTGTCCAGAATTCTTTACTAATCATAAAAAAGTGCCAGTATAGCACAATCTGCATTTACATAAAACAATCAATCAGATTGTTTTCTAATGGTTATATTTCAGAATGGGTCTTTCAGGTAAAACTTTGGGATATTTTCCTAGACTTATTGGTGAGCTCTGTCAAAGTTGTCTCGGCAACTACATTTTAAATTTGTAATTGTCACAGGAAGCACACAGCCAAGGAAAAGAGTCTAAAATAGAGAATACAGTTAGTTTATACTGATTATGTAGATTTTGCTTCAGAGAGTAATGTTCTCCCTGTCTTAGAATCTGAAGGTTCATTCATTTATCCAATAAATAATTATTGAGTAACTTTTGTATACCCCGCATTGCCCAAGGCCCTGAAGATTAGGCAGTGAACCAGGCATGGCCAAAAGTCTTCTATTACACAACTACAAATCATTTCCTAAGCTACCTCTGCACCCTCACCTGTCAGCACAGGTAATTCATTTACCTCATCATCAGTTCTGGCTCTTTCAACAGAGTGAAAGAGAAGGGCCATTTGCTTAAGAAAAAAAGTAAATACTTTTGAACATTTCTTGGATATATGGAATATGATAAATGTAGACCTAGACAGGAATTTAAGTTGGAAATAACAACTAGTAGAATTTTTTAAATAATTTTTAAAATATGATAACAAAAATGTCCTGGAGCAGTGGTTCTTAACTGGTGGTTATTAACTGAAATCTATCATAATCACCTGGAACTCTAGCTCCTCCTACCCTACAAATGCGGTCACTCCATTCCAGAATGTATTGGTCTACACGGTGATGTATTTTGGATGTTAAGCCTTCTTCATTTATTAAACACATGGTCAGAACGTCCATTCTCAAGTCTTATGATGATAATACATTATGAAGCTATTGATTCTTAATCACCCATCTTCCTTGCCTTATCACTTTTGCAGTTCTAGATTGTGAGGACATTATCCAGTGGGGAAAGATGAGAATATTTTTCATACATGGTGCAATCAGTCAGTGAATCTTTTTTATACAGCTCTTTGTCATATTTATAGAGGAGAAAGTTCAAGAAGCAAATATTTTCCCAGGTGCTTGAGCAGAGCAGTTAATTCATTTCACTTTCTCTTCCAGTTGTAATTAGTGAATCATCATCTCTTTTTCACCAGGAATTAACCTTGGTTATTGTTTTCACCACCTGATTTGGCTTCTAATAGAGTCATCTGCTACTACAAATTAGAATATGACAAAGTATCAGTTAAAATAAAAGAAGAAAAGGCTGGGCACGGTGGTTTACACCTGCAATCCCAGCACTGTGGGAGACCGAGGCAGGAGGACCACTTGAATCTGGGAGTTCGAAAGCAGCCTGGGCAACATAGCAAGATCTCATCTCTTCAAAAAACAAAACAAAACAAAAACCATACACGAATTAGCTGGATATGGTGGCACACACCTGTAGTCCCAGCTACTGGAGAGGCGAGGTGGAAGAATTGCCTGAACCCAGGAGTTGGAGGCTGTAGTGAGCTGTGATCATGCCACTGCACTTCAACCTGGGACAACAGAGAGACCCTGATTAAAAAAGAAAGAAAGAAAGAAAAAGAAAGAAAGGAAGGAAGGAAGGAAGGAAGGAAGGAAGCAAGGAAGAAAAAAAGAGGAAGGAAGAAAGAAGGAAGGAAGGAAGGAAGGAAGGAAAGAAAGGAAAAGAAAAAGGAAGAACATATTTACATCTAATCAATTGATTTTACTTTCATTAAACTCTAGTGAAAGAAGAATTGCTCATTACATTTAGTGATATTCACTAAACAACAAATAATTAACATTTTGTAAGTGTATTAAAAGTGTAACATCATATTCAGATAAAAGACAAATAAAATTGAGATAAACCAATGACATTGTAGCTTACTTTTTATAACAAAGAGACTTTGTAACAGTTCTATTTTATCTATTGATCATCTACAAAATGAAGATCACAATATGAATCTGATATACTACAAATATACACAAAGTAGAAAAGTAGGTCTTACTCTCTGTAAAATGCATTTTAATATGCAGCATAAAATCTAGTTTTGGTTTTATTTGATGTTTCAAAACATATTAATTACCAAGTTTAAAAGCATATCGAGCCGGGCTCGGTGGCTCAGCCTGTAATCCCGCGCTTTGGGAGGTTGAGGTGAGTGGATTGCCTGAGCCCGTCGGTTCGAGACCCACCTGGGCAACTTGGTGAGACCTCATCTCTACAATAAATAAAAAAAAATTAGCCGAGTGTGGCAGCGCGCGCCTGTAGTGCCAGCTACTCGGAAGGCTGAGGCGGAAGGGTCGCCGGAGCCCAGCAGGTGGAGGCTGCGGTGGCTGGGAGCGGTCACTGCACTCCAGTCTGGGTGACAGAGTGAGACTCCAAATCAAAAAAAAAAAAGCATATCGAAGCTATTGTGACATTGGGTATGCTTATCACAATGCCCCATGCAGTCTAGATAGTCTCATATTCCTCTAGAGAGTGGCCCAAACACTTTCATATCACCACCAATTCTCTGCCTGAATCTTAAGAATCTAAAACTTTTATTTTTAAAGTCACTATTCCTTTGTTCTTCCCTCCAATTTGCCTTGGAGGAACATGCATGCCTTGAACTGGATCTGGTCACTTCACCCCCAATTTTGCCTCTGCTTTCTGCCTGGAATGTTCCACAATTGTTTCTCATGTAAGATACTTCTGGGTAGGAGAGTGCTGAGCCATTCTCTTTGTGATTCTAAAAAATCCATAAAACTTCATTCGTCCTTAAAATAGTAATAAATTCCACATGGGTGAGAGTGCACCTAAATTCAGTTACTTCAACTGATGGGCACATTTTTTTTCTTCTGTAGCAGCTTGTTTGGTCAAAGTATATTTGTTCAGACAATTAAGCATTTTGTTTTTATTCACTTTAATTAGGCATATTGCTTTTGTTTATTCTGTTGCCAGGAATTTTAAACAATCATTTTAGTAATTAAGGACTAAATTATTATTTATTAATTTCGTGATTAAGGATGAAATTATTATTAGTATTGAGACTAAAACAATATTTGGGATAAATGTGTCAATACATGACAGGGGCACAATTCATTTCTAAGATTTTTTTTTTTTTTTTTGAGTTGGAGTCTCATTCTGTCGCCCAGGCTGGAGTGCCGTGGCACACTCACGGCCACCCCAGCATCGACCTTCAGGACTCAGGCAATCCTTCTGCCTAAACCTTCCAAGTAGCCGGAAACACAGGCGTGCACTACCATGCCTGGCTAATTTTTTGGTTTATTGCAGAGACGATGTTGCCCAGGCTGGTCTTGAACCCAAGGGCTCAGACTATCCTCTTGCCTCAGTCTCCCAAAGTGCTGGGATTATAGGCTTGAACCACTGCGCCTGGTCCATTTATAAGATCTTAAGAAAGCAAGAACTAGTAGCCGGACATTAGCAAATGTCATTCCTATCACTAAGGCTTTCAGAGCAAAGGTGACACCTACTTTTGCTTTAGATTCAATCCTGCTATTTGATTAATACTATCATAATATAGTTAGAATAGGCAGGTCAATTCTCCTGCTGCACATCCAGAAAAAGCTGATATACTACAAATATATTTTGTTTTTTTGTTTGTTTTTGTTTGTTTCTTTTTTGAGTTGGAGTCTCACTAATAAAATGCTGTGGAAGCAGCAAAGATTAGAGGAAGTAAAATTCCAGAGAGAGAACCATTTCAAGAGAAACTGATCAAAAGTGTTTGTTTCCCAAAAGGTTTGGCCTATTTTGGCCTCAGGCTCATAATCAGATATAGCCCAGCTAAACATCCTTTGCTGGGGAAGGAAAAGCCAGCAAAGCTTTTAGTGCTGGGACTAGAGTGAAAAAATAGAAACTCGAGGAGACTCCCAGCTGTATTTGTGTTTGCTTGTTTTCCATAGGACATTTACTGAATCCTGAGGCTATGCAACAGGTTGGGGGACAAGGACCGAAACTTCTGAAAGGCAGAGTGCAATCCAAGTTTGGTAGTGCTTAGGAAACATATGGTCCATCCTCTTCTCAAGACATTTGACAAATATTAAAACCATGGGACAGGAGCTAAGCATAAATCTCTGAAGGCTGTGAATAAGGTTTTCAGAGTTGAGGAGACAAACTCACCGAACTCTCACTCAAAAGCTAAGAACAGAAGTGGTTACAAGTGTACTGAGTCTTACCAAAACTGCAGCCTAGCTAGCTGGGATCCAATCACTGTTTGGACTGAGGTGATAATCTCCTCACCTCCACAGCTTCAATGCCTATCAGAAGAAAGGATCTTCTCTGATGAAAGATAACATTATCTGAGTTCTCCATTATTTGTTTATACAAAATCTGCAGCATGAAGACTAAAATTACCGAATATGTCTAGAAGCAAAACCATATGGTTATTAATAAAAAGGAATAAAAAGCAGACAGAGAGGCGATCTAGCTATTGAAATCAGCAAACAAGAGCTTTTATTTATTCATTATTTATTTATTTTTATCTTTTTCCTTTTATTTTAAAGATGTGGTGTACAATTCAGGGTTAGGTACAGATGTTCATTATGCATGTACCCTTGTTGATGAGATGTGACCTTCCCTCCCCTGGCAGTTTCCCTCAACTGCCAATCCCACCCCCTCCCTTGACAGTTTCCCACTACTGCCAATCCCTTTCTTATAGTATTATGATAATTGTTCAAGGTCCACTTATGAGTGAGGACATATGCTACTCTGTTCTTTGTTTCTGTGATGGATCACTGAGTATGATAGACTCTAAATCCATCCAAGTTGCTGCAAATTCCATGTTTGTCCTTCTTTATAGTTGCATAATATTCCATTGTGTATATATACCACACTTTTTAATCCAGTTCAGCTTTGATGGACAGCATGGTTGGTTCCATGTTTTTTGCTGTTGTGAATAGAGCGCAACAAACATGCACGTGCAGGTATCTTTTTGGTAGAATGACTTGAGTTCCTCCAGGTATATTCAATTTCTAGTTCTTCCAGAAATCACCACACTATCTTCCAAAGAGGTTGCACTAGTTTGCATTTCCACCAGCAGTGTAGAAGTGTTCCTTTTTCTCGGCATCCTCGCCAGCATCTGTTGTTAGCAAACAAGAACTTTTAAAAACATAGTTTTATGTGTTCAAAAAAAAAGAAGAAGAAAAGTTGGATATAAGAGAGTAAACAACAAATATTTATCCAAAGTTCATCTCTGTTGGGTTGACTCTAAATCTTCATTTCCTGGTTTTCTGGTATGGCCCTTTGGGGTTTTGATACTTTTAGGATTCATCTTCCCTTTTAATCCCTTTCCATGATCTTGGACATGTGTGATTCAAACTTTTATTAAACTAGAGATGTTATTTCCCATTGTGTCAAGTTTTCAAACATGAGTATGCAATTAATCCTGCATACAGTCATGTAACCTAAAGCAAAAGATTTTAAGTACTGCAGTTGCTGAAGTCGACCCTTAAGTCAGTGACAGGTGGGAACAGGGTGCTGGGACAGGGCTTCAGCCCAGAGGAGTATTTTATCATTATTATTGTTTAGACTTGCCAGTGTGCCATGAAAATAAAAATCAAAAAGAATATTAGTTGGTTTTATCATTGTTTTTAAATGCTCTTCAGTCAATTCATATCCTATCTCCCACATTCATACTGGATTATGTCCCCCACCTCCTCCTGCTCCTTGGTAAGCTTTGACAAAGTTTCTTGAAATTGTCTATTTAGTTTCATAATTAGAAAAGTCTCCCGAGTCTCCAATAATTTCTCCAAATAACTGCACTCCTTTAGAAAGATGCTTCTATGGGAACAGAAAACCTCCACAAAGCAACCAATAAAAACTCTAAGATGCCAAGTTCTTAGGCATAATGGACAAAGAGGAGAAGACAATGATTATATCTTTTTATGAAGGAAAAGTTAAAGGGGAAAGTTCATTCACAATAGGTGACAAATTGTCAGCTTGGGGAGTTAGAGCCTAAACAGTTATAGTGCCCAGTTAATATATTTCAGAAGGATGTCTTCTAACCAAGATGGTATCTCCCCAGGACATTCGTGATCAAGCACATAAACATTTGGTTTTTCTAAATCAATTGTCCAGCAACCTCTTCTGTCTAGAAAATATTACAAAATATTAAACATCTGTGAGTAACCAAAATGGGAATCAGAAAATCCATTTATAGAGCTTTGTTGCTCTGTAAGACTATTCACAAGTCTTCTAGCCCTCTTACTTCCTAGAATTGGTAGAATTGCCATACCCATTCTCCTTGAATTTGAGTTCAAGCATGTGACTTGCTTTAGCCACTGAATGGTGAGAGTTCTATGAATGCATTATAGAAGCAGGTGCTAAGATGGAGCTTTCATAAGTTTTGAGACCCAAATGACAACCATGATAGGAGTATCTCTGCTTCATTGATGCCTTGAAAATACAGCACGAGCAAGAAATACACCTTTGTTGTTTTAAGTCTTGGTAGACTGAGAGATGTTAATTACTGCAATGTAGCTTATATTAGCTGATACGATAGTCTTCACAAAAGTGAGCATAAAATGGTCACAGACAGAGAAAAAATGTGAAATGTGACTTCTTTCCATCAAAGAGAAGGCTTTCAGGTTGTATTCATCTAGGAGACTGTTCTTCCACTAAAACCAAGAAACTCTCAAGGAGCTCATGGAAACATAGAATATCCAGAGCCACATAAGTTGAGTGATACCATTCCCAAAATAATGTCAGAGTCCAATTTGAAAAAAGTGCATTATAAGGGGGCAGGCCTTAAGTTTGAACACGTGAGTAATCCGTGCATTTGCTATTTCTTAGAAATGCAGGTAACAAAGACTATAAACTTGACTCTTTCCTTTGAGCAATTGTAGGTTCAGAGTCCCTGGTAGAAGCAATAGGTGACTGGTCAAAAGAAATGGCAACTCCAAAAATAGAAGGGCCAGCAGACAAAGCCAAATCTGGATAAGAAATGAAGAAAGGCCTCCAAAGCAAACCACAAATGCCTTTAGCTGCAAATAGAATGGAAAGTCAATTCAAGAACCATATTACATAATGTTTATAAATATATAAGTATTTATGATTCAATCGACCGTGTATTTTTCTTTCTATAACATAGATTCAGACATTTTCATTCCTTTTACAGTGTCCATAAAATCTTAGAAGTTTTTTCTAATCCCAAGTAATATTATAGATTAATAAATATTTAGCAAATATTTATTAATTCCATCTCATTACCAGCATTAAATTAGGAAATACCTTGGTGTCAGAAGATATAGGTAGGTAGAAGCACTCCTTTGGTCAGAAAACACCCACAAAGCACTTAGGAAAATTTCCATGTTTCTAGACCATGTTTGTGTACTCCAACTTTCTATGGATGAATTTCACTAACAGCATCACCAAATTATATGCAAATGTGAATATGGAAAGAGTGTTTCCAACATTTTTTAGATTCTCTCATGTTTCCATGGTTTCCAAAGGCTAAGAATCACATTCAGATAAGTTATTCTTATCTATTACCATATTACCTGTTATTTATGTACCAAAACACATGTATATTTTCGAGAAGTGCTGGTAGATAGCTTGGGGGTGAGGTAAAAATTTGGGTCATTAGATGCAAGTACTGACAGTAGTAAGTGGATATGGCATAGCATGGCAGCACAAGAGAAATAGGAGAAATTTAAAAAGTAGATCTAATAGCTTTAAAAAATTCTAGTCTGGCACATTTCAGAGATGGATATGTGGTCCAGCACACTCCAAAGCCCAACATAGCACCACTGTCTGCCAGCACCTAAGAGCCATATGTGTTCCTAACCATGGCAGAATTTCATCAAGAAAATGTGAGATTCTATTCTGTGCCTTTGTATTACACTTTTAGGAAAAATTTTACCCCCAAATATTAATAATGATAATAGCAATTATTATTAAAAAGGTAAGCTCCAGCTATCTGGAATGTTTCTGTACTTTTAACAACACTTTGCATTCTAAATTAACTTTTGAGACAATAGGGATGCCAGAAATCAGAAGCTGGGTGAGAAGAGTGTAGTGTAACTAATAATATAGGTAAAAGCAACAGCATCTCAAAAATTTCATGAAACTTTTTTTTTCTGTGTCTCAATGACATCAATAAACTGAACAGCTCATATTCATTGTTCTTGTTTGAAAATCATTAACTTAGTTCATCAGTATGAAACACATTTGTGATTTGTTTGTGAGCTACAATACTTTCTATTATATGCTTTTCCCTTCTTTGCCCAATTGAGTTATTCCAATGTGATTATAGCCACATGGTTCTTTTCAGCCTGGCATAATTTGTTTTTTAACATCAGAGACAAGTTGTGCTTTGTTATGGGAAGAGGGACATGTGAAGTAGGTGACTCAAGACTGGACAATGAGTCAAGATGGAGTCAAGCTTAGCTCAGTTTTGTTTTTCCTTAAATACAAGTATATTTCATTTGTACTGTACATTATCTGCTTTATATGTATTGCATTTTTTACAAATGAAATGTTTGTGGCAACCTTGCTTTGGGCAAGTCTATCAGTGTCATTTTTCCAAAAGCATGTGCTCACTTGTCTCTTTGTCCCATTTTGGCAATTTTCTCAATGTTTCCATTTTCTCAATGTTTTTATTATTATTATATCTGTTATGATGATCTTTGACCAGTGATCTTAGATGTTACTGTTGTAATTGTTTTGGGGCACTACAAGTTGTGCCCACATATGATGGTGAATTTAGTTCACAGATGTTGTGTGTATTCTGACTGCCCCACTGATAAACCATTCCCCATCTCTCTCCCTCTCCTCCAGTCTACCTGTTTCTTGAGATATGACAATATTGAAGTTGAGTCAATTAATAATTCTACGATTCACTCCCATTGTTCAAGTGAAAGAAAGAATTGCACATCTCTTACTTTAAATCAAAAGCTAGAAATGATTAAGTTTATTGAGGAAGACATGTCAAAATAGGTCGAAAGCTAGGCCTCTTATGCCGACCACTTAGCCAAATTGTGACTTCAAAGGAAAAGTTCTTGAAGGAAATTAAAAGTGCTACTCCACTGAACACATGACTGATAGGAAAGCAAAACAGACTTATTGTTGATATGGAGAGTTTTAGTGGACTGAATAGAAGATCAAATCAGCTACAAGATTCCCTTAAGCTAAATTCTAACCCAAAGCAAAGTTCTAACTCTGTTTAATCTGTGAAGGCTGAAAGGGGTGAGGAAGCTTTAGAAGTTTGAAGGTAATAGTGGTTGGTTCATGAGGTTTAAGGAAAGAAACTATCTCCATAATATAAAAGTGCAAGGTGAATTAGTAAGTGCTGATGGAGAAGCAGCAACAAGTTATCTAGAATATCTAGCTAAGATCACTGATGAAGGTAGTTACAATGAACAACGTATTTTCAATGTAGATGAAACATCCTTAATTGGAAGAAGGTGCCATCTAGGACTTCCAAAACTAAGAGATGAAAAGTCAATACCTGGCTTCAAATCTTCAAAGGATAGGCTGCCTCTCTTGTTAGGTGATAATGCAGCTGGTGATTTTAAGGTAAAGCCAATATTCATTCACCATTCTGAAAACCCCAGGGCCCTCAATAATTATCCTAAAGCAACTCTGCCTGTGCTTCACAAAAGAAATAAATAATCATAGGTGACAGCACTGTTTACATCCTATTTTACTGAATATTTTAAGCCCACCATTGAGACCCACTTCTCAGAAAAAAATATATTTATTTCAAAATATTATGACTCATTGACAATGCACCTGGTCATCCAAGAACTCTGATTGAGATGTACAAGGAGATTAATGTCGTTTTCATGTCTGCTAACACAACATCTATTCTGCAGTCAATGGATCAAGAAGAAATTTTGACTTTCAACTCTTATTATCTAAGAAAGACATTTAATAAAGCCATGGCTGCCATAGGTAGTGATTTCTCTGATGGATCTGGGCAAAGTAAATTGAAAATCTTCTGGAAAAGATTCAGTATTCTAGATGCCATTAGAAACATCCATGACTCATGAGAGGAGGTCAAAACTCCTCATGGGAGGAGTTTATAAGAAGTTGAATCCAACTCTCATGGATGACTTGGTGGGGTTCAAGACATCAGCAGAGGAAGGAATTGTAGATGTGGTAGTAATAGCAAGAGAACCAGAATTAGAAGATGTGACTGAATTGCTGCAATCTCATGATAAAATTAAACAGATGAGGAATTACTTCTTAAGAACAAGTGAAGAAAATGGTTTTGTGAGATAGAATCTACTCTTGGCGAACTATACACATTGTTGAAATGACAACAAAGGACTTAGAATATTACATAAATTTAGCTAGTAAAGCAGCAGTAGTATTTGAGAGGATTGACTCCAATTTTGAAAGAGGTTCTACTGTGGGTAAAATGCTATCAAAGCACCACATGCTACAGAGAAATATTTTATGAAAGGAAAAGCCAATCAATATGGCAAACTTTATTGCTGTCTTATTTTAAGAAACTGCCACAGCTACCCCAGGCTTCAGCAACCACCATCCTGAACAGTCAGCAACCATCAATATAGAGGCAAAACCTTCCACCACCGTTATAACTGATGAAGGCTCAGATATTGTTAACATTTTTTATCAATAAAATATTTCTTAATTACAGTATGTACACATTTTTAAACAGAATGCTGTTAAACACTTAATAGACTACAATACTATGTTAATATAACATTCATATGCACTGTGAGATTTAAAAAATTGTGTGATTCACTTTATTGCTATATTTGCTTTATTATGGTGGTCTGAAGCCAAACCTCCAATATCTTTGAAGTGTGCCTATATTAGCGCTTGCTGGGTCCAATTTCCATTAAGAAGATTCCTTGATATGCATCAACAATAAACAGAATATATAGATTCTATTCCTGAAATGTACTGTCTTGGGGCAAAGTCACAGTTTCTGCACTGTGACTGCACCTCTTATAAAGTAGAATTATATAATCGTAATTCCTCTCCTGTCTCCAGGGATGTGGTAAAGATAAATGAGGTGATCTATGCATAATGTACTAAAGTCCTTGAAAGGTTCTTTGTCAATCGGAGGAGATTTTTTTTCTTGTTGTTGTTGCTGTCATCTCCCGCGCCCTAATCCATTAGCAGTCATTATTGTGCTCTGATGGATTGATGCAGCAGTGAAGCTAAAAATCTAGTGAGGTTTAGACAACAATTAAAAAGCATGAGATTAGATGGACCAACTCGGCATATAAAAATAAGAAACTAGGGGCTTCTTTCTGAGGGAGGGCATCGGCCAACTCTGAACTGACTTTTAAAGTTGTATTGAATATACTCTTCCTTTCACCTACCCCTCACCACTCCCATCCTTAGTGTCTTGGGACACAAGATCAGGCAATTTCCCTTCTCTTTTGCCTTTCAGAGAAAGGGACATCAACAGGGAGCCATGGGTGAATTCAGAGGCAGGGAGATTTAAAGAGTTTGAGGATACATACCCATGCAGGATGGGCATAATGTTAGTCTGCATTCATTAGCCTACAGGCAGCTTCCCATGCTAGAATGTGAAGAGACATACAAATTTTCTCAACCACAACCAACCCAAACTTCTATTTATATATATGTGTGTGTGTGTGTATATATACATATATATGTATATATATATATATATATATATATATTTTTATATATTTTTGAAAGATGTGAGGTACAATTCAGGATTAGGTATATAAGTGGTCATTGTACAGGTAAAGTTTGAACCTTCCTTTGGTCCCCATTCTGCATTTTGCCTGGTTTGAGATTAGGTACTCTTATTGATATTGTGTTCCTCTCTCACACTGCCTACCCTGGCAGTATCCCACTACTGCCAATCCCTTTTTAATAATATTATGGTAAATGTTCAGGGTCCGCTTATAAGAGAGAACATAAGTGAGAAAGTGGTACTCTGTTCTTTGTTTCTGTGATAGATTGCAGAGAATGATAGACTTTCAATCCATTCAAGTTGCTGCAAAGTCCATTTGTTTGTCCTTCTTTATGGCTGCATAATATTCTATTGTATAGGTACCACATTTTTTTTTAATCCAGTCAGTTTTGACGGGCAGTACGGTTGGCTCTATATTTTTGCCATTATGAATATCGAACTTATATTTTTATAGTCACTCTTAGAGATATGTAACACTGTATTTTCAGAAAACCTGTGAATATCTACATTCATTAAATGCAAAGAGATGTGGGTACCTGATGTAGCTCCTAGCACATGGCTGATGACGGTGATCCTCTTCCCTTGCCATCCTTCATAGAAGTCAGGATTGTGTCTGATGTATTAGGATGTGGGGAGGAACACAGAGTGGAATGAAAAGTCCGTCAATCCAGAAGAACCTGCAGAAGACTCCCAGTGGGGAGGATATACCTTTAGGGGACCTGCATGAGAACTCTAGAAATTCAGAGCTCAGAGACCCAAGAACTCCAGTGTGGGTAATTCTCCTCAAATGGTGAGATCATGTTTACTCCCAGAGATGGAGCAGTACCCTCCAGTAATCCAGTCCTTCAATGCCTTTGAGGTTAGGGGAGGATAAAAAGAGAATTGACTAGTTAAAACACCCAGGTTCTGATGCAATAAACTAATTAAGATTAACTGTACATTTGGGGGCTTAGAGAAGAAAATAATAGTTTCAAATTCTTGTGTCTCTAGGGACAGACTTCATAAGGCCATAAGAACAGACTCTTATTCCATGACAAAATTTAATAAAAATGATTTCTGATAAATCTCAGCCAAAAGTAACATTTGTCATTTCTATTTAAACTCTGGGAATGTATCTGTGACCGGGTACTGTTTGCTCTGAAATGTGTGTGTCATCCATTGCAATCGTACATACCAGAATATGTGCATATGTGACTTACAGGTTGGGATTTCAGCCCTCACACACTAGGCACTTACTTTGAGTTTAATATCTTTCTCTCCTACATATATGGTATCCTGTTATCTCTCACATCAACTCTCTGAAGTATGGATTACTGTTCTTAAAAATGAGGAAATTAAAGCTCAGATGATTTTTTTTTTTTTGAGTTGGAGTCTCACTCTGTCACCCAGACTGGAGTGCAGTGGCAGCTCCCGGCCACCGCAGCTTCGACCTGCTGGGCTCTGGCGATCCTTCTGCCTCAGCCTTCTGAGTAGCCGGAACTACAGGTATGCACTACCACACCCGGCTGATTTTTTAATTTATTGTAGAGATGAGGTCTTGCTGCTCAGGTGGGTCTCAAACCCTCAAGCTCAGGCAATCCACTCGCCTCAGCCTCCCAAAGTCGCGGGATTACAGGCCGGGCCACCGAGCCCAGCTAACTCAGATGATTTCAATGACTTACTTAACCTCTCATGTGACAAGGTGACAGAGCCAGTTTAGAAACCAAGATCTCCTATCGTAATGCTCGCTTGCTACACAGGAGACACTTCCATTGAATATTCTTCAAAATATTCAATATACTGTTGTTCTCAGCAGAAACAGAGAGAAAAACAAAATACAATATTAAAAATTCATGCATATCAGAATTTAAAATTTTGGAGTTACAGTAGCCCAGGGCATTTGCTCCAACCATGGAAAAAAGAAAAAGAAGAAAAGAAAAAGGACAACCTAATATCATATTCTTCCTTCCTATCTTAACAGATCATTAAGTAGATACAACTGGAAATGTGAGCAATTTTCAGTTTTAATTGTTCTTGGAAACAGCCTAACTTGCTTCACATGCTGACCCTCTTCCTTTTCCTCACTGTGTTGACTGTGGTGCCCTACTTATCTCTCCAAAGGTGCTCTTAGCTCACATGGGCCGTATAGCCAACAGAAGGAGAAGAAAATACAGTTGCTTATATGAAATGCTTCATTGTCAATAAAGGAGGTAGTCACTTGGATTAAGTATGAGGAGGCTATTAAAGTTAGAATGATGACCCAGTGTTAACCCTTGTTATTTTATAGTCATACTTTTTGACAGTGCTAAATGGAAAAATGCAAAACTTCTCCCTTCTCCTTTCTTAGGTGAGAAAACAGAAGTTCTAAAATGACATTCTTGACTTGCAAATTCACATAGGAACCAAGTTTCCAGTTTGAACCTTTTTCCAATATGGTGAAATGTTTTCAGCAAAGGGAGAAAAAACATGATTTTAGGTGTGAAATCAATACACATTTATTGAGCACTAAACTGACATCAGATGTTGTGGTGGATTGAATGGTGATCTCCCCCACCCTACACACACAAAGATATGTTCATGCCCTAAGCCCCAGAACCTATGAATGTGATTTTATTTTGAAAAAGGATTTTTGTAGATATAATTAAGTATCTTGAGATGGTACCATCCTGAATTACGAGGGTGGACTCTAAATACAATCACCAGTATCCTTATGAGGACATAGAGAAGACAGATATAGAAGAGAAGGCCATGTGAAGACACAGAGATTGGAGTTACAGAGATATAAGCCAAGGAATGCCTGGAGTCACTGGAAGCTGGAGCTAGCAAGGAAGGTTTGATTCTCTCCTAGAGACTTCTAATGACACAACCCTGCCAACACCTTGATTTCAGACTTCAAGGTTCCAATACTGTGAGAGAATAAATTTCTGTTGTTTTAAGTGGCCCAGTTTGTGGTAGTTTGTTATAGCCACCCTAGTAACCTAATGCATGTGCTAGGGAAAGAGAGGTCCATACATCCTGAACTTTGGCCTTGATGCCAAAGATCGTGGTCCATTTGGGGAGCTGGTGAAGACCTGCTTCTGAAAGTCACTGTAGATCAGCAGGACTAGTAGGAAAAAAAGTTAGATGTGAAGTGGGAGATAGTGAAGATTAGGACCTGAAAATTGAACTGGAACCTGCATCCAGCACTTGCTGTCTTCAGTTTCAAAAGCATAGTGGATCTACAGAAGCAGTTGGTACCCTTGGGGGTTGCCAAACAAAATAAGGGGACCCAGTAAAGTTTCAATGTAAAATGAACAACAAATAATTTTTTAGTATAAGTGTGTCCCAAATATTGTATGGACACTACACATTTAAAAAAATCATTGTTTATCTTAAACTCAAATGTAATTAGGCATTCTATATTTTTATTTCAAAATATTGTCAACCTTTACCTTTTCCACATGGTGGCCCAAGACTCAGAGATGCTGCAGATCCATCAGCAGGGGCTGTCCCACCCTGACACGATGGTCAGCAGATCAGCAACAGCGTCTGACACCCTACACAGACCTTCAGGTCACAGAGGCAGCTGTTTTACTTACATCTTCTTCCTTCCAAGTCTCCTACTAATTTGTCTAGTCCAGCCCTTACCCAGAAACATAAAGGGAGGGAAATTATGGAAAACATGGTTACAGCTTAACTAAGTTAAGCAAAAAAACAAAAACAAACAAAACAAAAAACAAAACAGTTACAATACTATTAAATAAAATATTCCAACCTTACCAATGAAAAGATATAAAAATCTTTCCATTTAGCTTCAAGAAAAGAATTTGTTGTAATGGATAATAAATAACTTCTCCAGTGAAATCATTTTTACCACTTTGTCTTCCTATCCTTCTCCATAGATTGTTAACAGATTTAAATTGTTGAAGTCATGAACTCCAGCCAATTTAGTTTTTTAATGGGGATGCTAGGGCCCAGATAGGTTATGTGAGTAACCCAAGGGCAGAGTTATTAATCTACTAGAGCTAAGATGAAAATTATGGTTTCTTTGTTCCTAGACTTCTTTCCTCTCCACCAATCTATTTTATCACTTTCTTTAAATCCAGGTTCAATTCTGTTGAAGGAAGTATTCCCTAATTAATTCTGGTTCTTGACCACTATCTTGTCCAACATTGCTTTAAACATTTAAACATTGCGGTTATCTTATAAATTCTACACAAAAAAAGTGTTAAACAAATCAGTTTCATTAAGTATCTGCTTTTTCAAAGCATAAATGTTATTCTTTCCAAATATCAAATCTTTTTTACTACAAATACTTTGTAATAATATAGTTCCATTTTAATTGGCAAAAGAGTATGCTAACAGATAACAGAGTTCTATACAATAAGTGGAAAAATGGAATTTTGCTATTGGAAATTTTTTCTAGGTTTGGAATGTAAATACTAAGATATTTTTCCCTTTGATAACCCTTTTAAAATCAGGATTTTGTGATGTTTCACTGCTCTGTCTGTGGACTGCATGTTAGGCTTATAACTGCAGGTATTTCTATTGGAATAAACAAGATTTTTCACTTTAACTGGAACATTGTTTCATGGTAAATTAAAGGAATCCAAAGCATTAATCACACAAACTAATTATGTTTAAATAACAGTCTCTATAGGGATCTATCAAAATATCTGACAATTTAATGAGCATAAACAGTTTTACTATGTATTTGTTAAAGTGGAAAATGGCAAATGGGTTAAGTAAAATAAGATTGTCTTTTGCTATAGATATAGTAGACGTGAGCTGAGCTGAAGATGCTAAAGGGTGTTTGATGTGTTACACAGAAAGTGCCAAGTATACCCGACGCATTGTCTGCCAAGGGACAGACTCTAAATGCAACTAGTGAGAAATAATGCCACAAAGAAAGCATAGCATTTATGCAACTGTGAGGTTCAAGTCCAAGAAAAGATTAAAAAGCCATCATCAAGATAAGCAAGTAGAACAAGATGCAGTATTTTGCAGAATATTTTCAAGAAAAGCAAAATCTCCATAAAGACTATTTACAAAAAGTGCTTTGAGTGTGTGCTGAGAGAAAGACTAAAAGCTATCTGCAAATAATGATAGGAAATTTGAAGTGAGCCAGATGCATTCTATCATAGAACTGCATAGACTAGAAATCTCCACTGCTCACTCAGAAGGGCAACACAACTGTACAGGGCACCACATTCAATTAGGGAGAACTGCCAGATTCTTGCTGCAAGTTTATCTTGCAGCAAGATAAGATACTTATATTTAAGTATCTCCAATACTTAAATATACAAACATGTGAGCCAATGCATTAGAAAAAAATATCCCTGCCAGAGATCCACAAACTAGCACCAATAAGACAGGGATATAACTATATGATAGTATCTGTTCTCCTCTGTGCAATGGGTTTTAGAATAATTATATGCTAATAAGATAGAGAACTCTTGATTTTAAAAAAATATGTAATAACCAATCTCTCCAGTTATAAGTCCTAAAGTTTCACTCTGAAAAGAGAAGCCATATCTAGGGTTTTTTTGGATTCCCAGATTAAAATCTGTGTTAATGTCTTAGAGTTTTCCTTAAAAAGTACCACAAACTGGGTGGCTTATAACAGAAACATATTCTTTCACAGTTCTGGAGGACAGAAGTTTGTGCCAGTGTTGACAGGGCCATGCTATCACTGAAGGCTTTAGGGGAGGAGGCTTCCTTGTCTTCCCTAGCTTCTGGTGGTTACTGGCAATCTTTGGCATGTTGCCTGCTAATATTACGGACCCTGATTAGCTAATTGTTCTAGATTAGTTTCTTCCAGTTCTGCACTGAGGACACTCACAAAATTTTTAATGCACAACTTTTGGTTTTACCTCAACCCTGAGTTTTATCTTGAGATTGGTAGCTTTTGAGAATAAAATCATAAGGCATCAAGATAGAGTACAGCAGGGCTAGAAATGAATTTCTTTTAGCAGTAATTTATCCATTAGCTATTTGACAGAGATTTTTGTCCAGTTGAATAGTTTTTATTCTCCCTACTCCTCCTCTTTTGCCCACACACATGCTTCCTCCCTCCTCCTTTGTCTTTTCTGCTTTCTGATTTGCCTTGTAACCCTAGAAGCAGCACAACTGGCCCTTCTTTACAAGTCACAAAATGAAAAAAAATCTTTCAATGTGAATCTTAATTTCCAGGAAGATCAACAGTTTGCCACTTGGTTCTCATGGCTGATGAATAGTAGACCCTTCAGAAGTAGCACTCATGAGTTGCTCCAATATATTAAGTCTGTAAGCTTGTCTCAGCAGCTCAGTCCTGAGACCGTAGTTCCAAATTCTAATTCTGTGAATTGACCTGGAGATCCCAAGGAAAATCTGTTTCCCATTCTGCCTACCCTTTATTTTCTGCTTCATTTTACTTCCACTTGGAAATCTTTCTTCCTCTGATAACAGCAGATAGCATATGTTTTATGCACACTGCCTGCCAGACAGTGTGCCTTGTACTTTAAGTAGGTATTAACTTCATTTTGCATGAGGAAACTGATAATCAGAGAAACTAGTGATGTGTCCAACATTACACAACAGCAAACAATAAAACAGGTTATAAACCCAAGTTGGCTGACCCCAAAACCTCGATCCTTTTCCCTCATCATGCTGTATCTGTCCTCTGATTCTTTTTAAAAAAAGCTTTCCTCTTAATATAGACTTTTTTGGTCAGATATTTATTTCAAATTTCACAAGTAATACATACACAGAAAGACTGACAAAAATAAAGTTCCAACTCTCCTTGACACCTCTTCTACTGAGTTTCATATTTCTTCAATATGAATTTTGTATTTACTCTCCAGGTAAATACTTATAACCTAATTTTTCTTTTAATGGTTACATGATTTTCCACAGAATAAACAAATTAGAAATGATTAATTCATTCTCGTTGATGATAAGCTATATTTTTTTGGTTTGGTTTTCTGCTTGTGGCCATTATAAATAATGCCCAAATTAACATGTTTGTGCCTGTATCCTACACACTAGTGTTTTGGGTCTTTTTTTCTCGCCTCTTGGAATAGCGAAAGCATGTTAATACGTTTATATTAATAGGAACTTTCAGTTGATATTCCAAAAATGTTGTGGCAATTCATTTCCCCATTAACAATGTATCAGAATACCCATTTTCCTATACTGTGGTATCAATTTTTCAATTTTTTTAACTGAGAGTAAAAATGGCTCCCATTCATTTTTGCAAAATAATTTTGATTCAGTACAAGAGTAAACTCCACTGTAAATCCTTATTTTATAGTCAGGAAACAAAGTGTATATGTATGAGTGTGAATTTGTATGCTTTCCAAAAGACTAAAGGAAGTACAGTGTTGGAAGAGAAAAGAGACAAATAGCTGCTTATGTGGAATAGATTTCCCAGGGAAAGCAGTATGTGTGATGTAGCACTTTAATTTCTAAACACCTCTCTCTCAATGAATAGCCATAAGTAGATCTGGGTTCTTGTCTTGAACTCAGAAAAATAATATCTGACCTTTAACTGCTTAAAGGAGAGTAGGAAGATTAATGAGTTCATATTGTTAGCATATTTGTAACTCCCTGGTCAAAGATGCTTTGGAAATGTAATATGTCTTATCTTTGTTCCATGGATTGCATAATGCAATTTCAAAGTATGCAGTAACTATTTCATAAGGAACACCAAAAATTTCACTTTGTGCATAAAAGGAATCTCATTAAAAAATCCATTGCACCTATTATGTAAGATGCATATCATAACTAGATGCTTTTCAGCTGTATTCTCAGAGCAAGGAGATGCTGAAAACCTTAATTTAATACATTCTTAATTCCAAGAATGTTCTTTAGGAGATACTGTGTTCTGGAATCTTTCGGTGAGAAAAAAAAAATATGAGAGATGATTAAAAAGAGATCAAAGATATTTCAATGGAAGGTTTTTCTCTAGGGATGTGGTGCTGTCCAGTTTGTAATAAAAATTCCCCTCAGGCAATAGTGGTCAACCAGAGTATTTTTAATTGTGCTGAATAATATTTGTCTTTCAAGTGCTCCTGAGAAAGCAAGTTGAGATGTTGCTAATTTAGGGTAAAAGTCACTGGAATTGGCTTCTGTGGAAAGAGCAAACACTTATCACATATCATGAAATATGTCACTTCAAATAAACAGTCTGGACTGAGTTGACCACAAAAGGATGAACCTTGGACCAGATCCTTGAGGCTGGTTTCAGAATGCCAGAATAGCTGGTCAGGTCTTCCAATTGGTTCAGTGACTCTCAGATAGTTGCTTGGTTTTCTAGAGATCTGCTTACGTCATGCTTACCAGTTACCATTTAATGAGTGTTCTAGGAAGAAGAAGAAAGCCAAACAGGTAAAAACACAGATGCAATATTGATTGCTGGTAATACCTCTCAAACTCTATTTTCAAATTTGGCCCATTGTTTATGAATATTCTGTTATAGCAAAGAAAATGCACATTTGCATCTGTAGGTATGAGTGTAGACTACAGTTAGACAAGTATCTAGTCAAATTCCACTTTGTTAATGGTTATAAGAGAAAACAATATCTCTAGATAAAAATGGAGGTGATTTTCTTTCAAAGTATGAAATGCTGTAGCCAGGACCAGCAAGAGAGTGGGCTTTGGAGGCACATGGATATGAATGAGAGCCTAAAGTCATTGGCTATGAAAATTGGAAAAGCAATTTAATTTGTGTAAAAGTCTCCATTTCCTCACCTAGCCTCTTTGTTTTTTCTCTGATATGCTTTAAGATCAAAGATCCCTAAATTATCCTATTTAATCCCTAGGCCTGGAACTTTATTTTTGCAATTATCCACACAGATAATTCATCTCATTCAAGTCTTTGCTCAAATGTCACCTTCTCAATGTCTACTTATTTAAATTTCAACCCACATCCAATCTTGAACTCTCTATTTTCCTATTTTTTAAACTTTTTTTACATGTTATTTATCACCTTCTAAGATACTTTATCATATATTTATTTTACTTTAATATTTATTGTCTATTTTCTTCCTCTGGAGTATAATTTCTTACAAGGGCAAGAAATTATGGCATGTTCATTTACTGATATACCCTATTTATTTTATATATGTATACATTTTTTTTGTGGAGATGAAGTCTTGCTATGTTGCCCAGACTGATCTCAGACTCCTGGGTTCAAGCAATATTCCCACCTCAGCCTCTCAAAGTTCTGAGATTACAGGTGTGAGCCACTGCATCCAACCTTTTGGAAAGTTTTTTTATCCACATTTTTTAATTTACTGATAATCCTGATATCTAGAACTGTGCCTGAAAAATAGTAAGTGCTCAAAAAATATTTGGTGAATGAATAAATAAAAGAACCTGCTAGAATTCCTGACACATAATAAATTCTCAAACCTAATAACTTTCCTTTTCTTCCCTTCCCTTCAAGTAGATAAATCTAAAAATAGATTATTGCTCAAGACTTTTACTCTATTGCAATGCCATGTAGATAAATTCAATGACTAGTGCAATTGAGTTCTGAATGTTTCTGCTATTTTCTTTGAGAAGTGCAGTCACCTGTAAGATTTTTTTAAAAACACTCTATCTGTAATTAGGCTTTTTAAAATGACAACTGCTGCAATTGAATAGATAATTCATTCTTTTAAAAATGCTTGGAAAAAGAAACTCCTTGACCCCCTCAAGTATTTATTCAATGTCTAATAATCCTCTAGTGCTGATATACCATTTATTTATTAAGTTCAATATGTTTTTCATTGACTTGTTGTCTGGCTGATTTCCAATGATATGGAAGAGTCTTTGTCTTACCTAGTTTTACTATAGAAAGAATCCTTTCTGTTCGTGCATAATGAGCATTTGTATACCTAACCCTATTTAAAATTAAAACAAAAAGTAAATATCATTAAAAAAATGAAAGAATCCTTTCACACAAAATTTCCTGTTGACCTGTATAAGGTAGATACTTCTTTAAATTTAAGTACAGAGGTTGACATTTCCCAAGCCTTGCTTTAAAATTAGGTATTTGTTGCAGGTTGGATTCTCCAGGAAGCAGATGCCAAGGCCGAGTTAAGGTGGCAAAAGGTTTACTAGGCAGTAACACCTCAGAAAGGAGATGAAACATGAGTGGATGGAAGGAACTGTCAGGCTGGGATGAATCTAAGAAAGTCTCAACCACAGGAAGCCATGGAGCAAAGATAACCATTTACTGGAGTCCTTCTTGGGCCAAAATAGACAGCCCCTTGTTTACTTGCCTTGCTCAGTCATAAGCAGAGAGTTGCCCAAGAAGAACAGTACCTCAGCTCCAAACCTGAGGATGATCCTGAATACACTAACAGTTAGATGTCAGCTAACCATTCTATTTTTTTTTTTTTTTTTTGAATTGGAGTCTCACTTTGTTGCCCAGGCTGGAGTGCAGTGGCATGCCCCCGGCCACTGCAGCCTCGACCTGCTGGGCTCCTGCGATCCTTCCGCCTCACCCTTACAAGTAACTGGAACAACAGGTGTGTGCTACCGCACCTGGCTAGCTTTTGATTTTATTGTAGAGAGGCTGTCTCACCAAATTACCTGGGCTGGTCTCAAACCCGCAGGCTCAGGCAATCCATTCGCCTCGGCCTCCCAAAGTGCTGGGACTACAGGCTGAGCCACCAAGCCCGGCTAGCTAACCATTCTTAAGCTGAGCATCTATCTAGTCTTGATGAGGGATCTAAGCAGTGCCTCCCCGTCATCCACAGTGTTGTAACATATGCAATCAGGACTCTACCCCTGTCTCATTTCTCTACTTCCCTGTCAGCATTTCTTGGGATCACCTCCCAGATAAACTACAGAGACTCAAGTTCTTGTCTTATGATCTGCTTTCTGGAGGAACCCAGCCTAAGATAAGTATCTAGCTCTGTATGTGGTTTATAGAACTCCCTCCATTGACCTGGAAGATACTGTGTTATTGGTTCTAATAATCCTAGAGAGGTCAAGTAACTTGACAGAGTTTACTTAATGAATGAATCGAAGAATTAGAAATCCAAGGGTCCATCTGCTGTATTGTGAGTTGGGTCAATTTAGATCATAAAAAGGGAGACTAATGAGCATTTAAAATATATATGGAATTTTCTTCATATACATGTCCTGTGTGTTGGCTCTAAGTAGGATACATTGTTTTCTATTGAGGTGCTGCAATAACCTTATTTTGTATTCTCATGCTTTGGAGTTTTAAAAATGCTTTCATTTATTTTATTCCATTTTCCCCACACTAACCCTGTCATACACCTAGGGATGTGGGACCCCACTTTACGTTGAGCTTAGAGTATTTGAGTGTCTTCATTCACTCATGATTAAACTGTCAGTAACTGGAAGAGACAGGACTCATACCCAGAGCTTCTGGTTCTAAATACAACCACCTTACCCATTCTAATTTGTGAAGTAGTTAGTTAATTTGTTAGTTTGTTTGTTTTTGGTTTTAATCTACACCCAAGCAGAAACATTTTCCTTTACCCCCCTTTTTTCCAATTAGCGTTGTCAAAATATGTGCTCCATATGTGTACATTTTTATATTGCCATATTTGCATTCTGCTGATCTTTAGGCAGAGCTAATATGTTAAAAAATAGAAAGATTAAAACTGCCAAGTAATATAAATAACCAAATTTAGTTATTAGCTTTGTTATTTCTATCAAAACTTTCTACAATGCTGCTGACAGGAAAAATAAGTGGCTTATTTACTTGAGTACTCGATTACCTTTACCTTCGTACTAAGTTAGATTTCAAGAAAAAAAAGAAATTAAAAAATAAATTTAATAAGCAGAATGAAAAAGAAAGTTACTTAAATCATCTACACATACTGGAAAAGAAATCCTTGAAGAGTCCTCCCACTCCAGACCTGTATGAAAAAAAGTCATAATTATTCAGTATGTACAACTGTAAATCCTGATAGGAATTTTGAAACATTCTCTACAAGCAGTCTTTTCACCACATCTCCCATGCCAATTATTTAATCATATAGAATTCACTGCCTGCCATGTATAAGAACTTGAAGGGAAAAAATAAAGAACATTAAATGATATTTTGGAAGGGAAAATATTTAATTTCAAATTTTAGCAGCGAAAATTAAGGCGGGTGTTTTCTTCCGAAAAACTGAAATATAAGCATATACGAGTGGAGCAAATATGAATATAAAATGAGGAATACTAATAGGAGAACTTGATCACTTGCATACTAATTAGTGGGACAATCATATCTGACTATGAAAATAGTCCTTTAGGGTCCCCATGGTCCAGTCTTCAACCAGAGCTATGTTGTTGATGCCTGGACCTAGTGGCTGAGACCACAGCTGGACTATATCCTAGACTCCCTGTTCTGGGAGTTAATAACCAAAGAATCCAAGTCTAAAGTTCTTCAAGAGAGTCTCTTGAGGGATGGTCAAAAAACCTATGGATGTAAGAATATTCTATTTCCCTTAGGAAAGCCAGGTCTACATGAGCTAGTTCCAGTTACTTAAGAACAGCAGTAGTGCTCAGGGAAATCACCAAAAAAGCATGTCTGAGCAGATCAAGATAAAAAGAATCAGTGCTTCTTCAGAGCATTCCTTGTGTCCTGACTGGCCCTGCTAAAACTGCCTAAATCTGAGTCCTTGCCTAAAATCCAAATGCATGATTTTGGATTCCTGGCCTTAGCTCTGGCTCCATCTTTCAGAAATCCCAACTAGAGCAGACCCCAGTCCATTCTAGCTCCTTTCACTGGTATCTGTTTACCAATACCTAGTTACCTAATGGCCTAGAAAGTCCTCTCATACTCCTGTGGAGATTTCAGGGCTATTCATAATGGGGAATCATGCTAGAAAATCCAAACGATCACTCACCTCACTAGAATAAAGAAGGTCATGTTCTCCTGATCTCAAGTGCTCCAATTACTTGTGCAGCCATAGGTGCTGATCCTCAAGTAGGTCGGGCCAGAGAAGGATGGGAAGATGTTTCCAGTGTCAGAAATACAGGGCAGATCTTGCTCTGTGAATAAGTTCTTTGGTAGACAATACTTTGTGGAGGTTAGACTTCTGCACAGAAAACTGAGTGCATCTTCCAAAGGCCAAATTTGTGTCAAAAACTGTCTCTAATCACTTGGCAGCAAAAATGGTTGACAAAAACTGACTATGGCTTAAAAAGCAAAACAAACAAATAAACAAAAAAACACACAGGATTTATTTGTACAAAGATCCAAGTAACATAGATGTGGTCCAAATCACTTTTCAGGATAGCTTTAGCTTTAATTGAAAATATATTATAGATATTTCAGATAGATAGTATAGAAACTGTGAGTTCTCTAAGTGCTCTCATATGCATCGTATAAATTTTATTAGGCAGGCATGCTGAGGACAATTTTTGCAATTTTACATATAAAGAAAATAGGAATCAAAGTAGGGCATGGTGGCTCATGCCTGTAATCCCAGCACTTTAAGAGGCTGAGGCAGGAAGAATGCTGGAGCTCACGAGTCCAAGACCAGCCTGGGCAACATAGTGAGACTTCATCTCTATAATTTTTTTTTATTTTTTAATTATCTGGGTTTGTTGTCACATGCTTGTAGTTCCAGCTACTTGGAAGGCTGAGGTAAAAGAATCACTTGAGCCCTGCTGGTTGATGGTAGCTGTGAGTGTGCCACTGCATTCCAGCTTGGGCGGCAGAGTCTTTGATTTAAAAAAATAATAAAAGAAAAGAAAGGAAAAGAAAAATCATATTAATAACTGGCCCAAAAAACATAGTTATTAATTGGTAATGTTTGGATTTAGACCAATATTTGACTAGTTCTAAAATTCACATTATAGAAAACTGAGGTAGAAGTTTGCAAAGTTGAATCTCAGCAGAGCCTAGTATAGAACTAGGGTTTCCAATTCTTTTATTTTTATTATTATTATTATTATTATAATGTTTGGAAAAATGAGAACAATATAAAACTGTGGGAAGCCAGGCTTGGTGGCTCAGCCTGTAATCCCACGCCTTTGGAAGGCTGAGGTGAGTGGATTGCCTGAGCCCGCGGGTTCGAGACCTTCCTGGGCAGGCGAGACCTCATCTCTACAATAAATCAAAAAATTAGCCGGGCGTGGTAGTGCACGCCTATAATTCCGGCTACTTGGAAGGCTGAGGCGAAAGGATTGCCGGAGCCCAGCAGGTCGAGTCTGCGGTGGCTGGGAGCGGCCACTGCACTCCAGTCTGGGCGACAGAGTGAGACTCCAACTCAAAAAAAATAAAAAAATAAAATAAAACTGTGGGAAATTTGACCTTGTTTTTGTAAAGCTAATCTATCACTGTCTGGTTGAATGGAAGTGGTCCCGATTCTTAGTTCTTTTTTTTTTTCATATAACCAATATTTTTTATTATAATATCGTGGGGTACAATTTAAGAGTTAGGTATACAAAAATGCTTCGTTCAGGCACCCTTGTTGATAAGAGGTATCTTCCCATCACCAGACAGATATTTACTACCATTAATCCGGTCTCCCTTCCCCTTCCCCCGCCCATAGTTTCCCACCACTGTCAGTCATTTTCTTATGGTAATATGTTGGATGATCAAGGTCCACTACATGAGTGAGAACATGTGATACTCAGATCTTTGTTTCT
>NW_007068677.1:67441-74228 GCF_000164805.1 Carlito syrichta | reverse complement strand
CACTGCTTTCCACAGAGGTTGCACTAGTTTACATTCCCACCAACAGTGTAGAAGAGTTCCCTTTTCGCCACTCCCTCTCCAGCAACTGTTATTTTTTGAGTTATTGATAATTGTCATTCTGATTGGAGTTAGGTGGTATCTCAGTGTGGTTTTGATTTGCATCTCCCTGATGATTAGTGAGGTTGAACATTTCTTCATGTGTCTGTTGGCTGCTCGAATGTCTTCCTTTGAGAAGTGTCTGTTCATATCTTTTACCCATTTTATAATAGGGTTGTTTGTTTTTTTCTTTTCAACATGTTTGAGTTCCTTATAGATCCAAGATGTTAAGCCTTTGTCAGACCTGGAGTTGGCACATACTTTTTCCCAGTCTGTAGGCTGTCTCCCTGCTCTCTTGATGGTTTCTTTGGCTTTGCAGAAGCTTGTCAGTTTAATGAGGTCCCACTTGTCTATCTTATCTCTTATGGCCTGTGGGTTTTGGGTTTTGTTCAGGAAGTGCATGCCAGTTCCAATTTCCATGAGGGTATTTCCTTCATTTTCTAAGGTTCTTATGGTTTGAAGTTTTAGATTTAGGTCTCTGATCCATTTGGAGTTAATTTTTGTGTAGGGGTCCTGTTTTAATCTTCTGCATATGGTCAGCCAGTTTTCCCAGCACCATTTACTGAATAGGTTCTCCTCTCCCCAGTGGTAGGTGGTGGAGGCTTTGTTGAAGATGAGTTGATTGAGAAATTGAGGTTTTACTTCTGGAATCTCAATTCTATTCCATTGGTCTATATGCCTGTTCCTATAACAATACCAAGCTGTTTTGATGATTGTAGCTTTATAGTAAAGCTTGAAGTCTGGTAATGTGATACCACCTGCTTTGTCTTTTTTTTTTTACTGAGGATTGTTCTGGCTATTCTTGGTCGTTTGTGTTTCCATATGAATTCCTGTGTTGTTTTTTTCTAGATCTGAGAAGAATATAGCTGGTAATTTGATGGGTATTACATTAAATCTGTAGATTGCCTTAGGTAGGATGTACATCTTCACAATGTTGATTCTCCCAATACATGAACATGAGATATTGTTCCACTTGTTTGTGTCATCTTTGATTTCTTTGAGCAGTGTTTTGTAGTTTTCATTGTAAAGATCTTTCACGTCTCTGGTTAGGAAGATACCAAGGTATTTCATTTTTTTTGTGGCTATTGTGTATGGAATTGTGCTTTTTATTTGGGTATCTGTTTGTTTATTATTGGTGTAAAGAAATGTAATTGTCTTTTGCACATTTATTTTATATCCTGAGACTTTGCCATAGACCTTTATCGGTGTAAGGAGATTTTTGACAGATTCTCTTGGGTTTTTCAAGGTACACAATCATGTCATCTGCAAAGAGAGATAACTTGACTACCTCTTTTCCTATTTGAATACTCCTGATTGCCTTAACTTCTCTGATTGCTTTAGCCAGGACTTCCAATACTATATTGAACAGGAGGGTGAGAGTGGCCATCCTTGTCTTGTTCCAGTTTTCAGGGGAAATGGCTCCAATTTTTGTCCATTTAGGAGTATGCTGGCTGTGGGTTTCTCGTAGATGGCTTTTACTATTTTGAGGTATGTTCCCCGTATGCCTAGATGTTCAAGGGTTTTTATCAAGAAGGGGTCCTGGATTTTATCAAAAACTTTTTCTGTATCTAATGATATAATTATGTGGTTTTTGTTTTGACATCTGCTGATGTATGTAATTGCAGGTATGGTTTTATGAATGTTGAACCAGGCTTGCATCCCAGGTATGAAGCCTACTTGGCCATGATGGATGATTTTTGAGATGTGTTGTGAATCCGGTTTGCTAGGATCTTGTTGAGAATTTTAGCATCTATGTTCATCAAAGATATTAGCCTATAATTCTCTTTCTTTGTTGGATCTTTACCTGGCTTGGGTATCAATGTGATGTTAGCTTCGTAAAATGATTTGGGGAGAGTTCCATCTTTCTCAATCGCCTGGAATACCTTCAGTAGGTTTGGAATCAGCTCCTCCTTAAATGTCTTGTAGAATTCTGCTGGAAAGCTATCTGGTCCAGGGCATTTTTTTGTAGATAGTTTTCTTATTGTGTAGTCAATTTCCTTGATTGTTATTGGTCTATTTAGGGTCTCAATATCTTCTTGTTTCAACCTAGGCAGGTTGTTTGATGACAGAAAGTCCTCCATTTCCTTAAGGTTTTCAAGTTTGTTTCCATACAAGTGTACAAAGTAGTCTCTAATGATTTTTTGTATTTCTTCAGGGTCAGATGTGACTTCATCTTTTGTATTTCTGATTGTGCTTATTTGGGGTTTTTCTCTCTTTTTCTTGGTCAGTCTAGATAAGGGACCATCGATCTTGTTTATCCTTTCAAAGAACCAACTTCTTGTTTCATTGATTTTTGTATTATCTTTTTGTCTTCTATGTCCTGGATTTGGGCTTGTATTTTGGTGATCTGAATTCTTCTACTAAAATTAGGGTTTTTGTGGTCTTGCTTTTCCAGCTTCCTTAGGTGGCTTTTTAGGCTGTTAATTTGTGATCCTTCCATTTTCTTCATGTACGTTTGTAGGGATATAAATTTCCCTCTTACTACAGCTTTTATGGTGTCCCAGAGATTTTGGTAAGATGTTTCTTCATTTTCATTTGTTTCCAGGTATTTTTGATATCTGTTTTGATTTCATCATTGACCCAGGAATTGTTTAGCATCATGCTGTTTAGTGTCCGTGTCTTTGTGGATTTTGGGGGGACCTTGTTGGTGTCAATGTTTATTTTTATTCCACTGTGGTCTGAGAAGGTGCATGGTAGAATTTCGTTCCTTTTAAATTTGCTTATGCTTGATTTATGGATAATCATGTGGTTGATCTTAGAATAAGTTCCATGCGGTGATGAGTAGAATGTGTATTCTGTGGTCTTTGGATGGTGTGTTCTGCAGGTATCAATTAAGTCCATTTGGTCCAGAGTCACATTGAGGTTCCAGATCTCCTTGCTGATTTTTTGTCCTGATGATCTGTCTAGGGTTGTGGGTGGGGTATTAAAGTCCCCGGTTATGATGGTGTTAGAGTCAATATCTTTCTTTAGTTTTCTAGAAATTGCTTTATGAAAGTTGGCACACCTATATTGGGTGCATATATTTTTAGGATAGATATTTCTTGCTGATGGAGTGAACCTTTTATCATTATGTAGTGGCCCTCTGTATCTCTTTAATTTTTTGATAACTTAAATGGTATTTTGTCTGAAATTAGGATCGCAACTCCTCCTTTATTTTGTGTTCCATTCGCCTGAAAATTTTTTCCCCATTCTCTTACTTTGAGTCTGTGTATGTCCTTTCTAGTGAGATGGGTCTCTTGAAGGCAGTATATTGTTGCCTGGTGATATTTTATCCATTTTGCCATTCTATGTCTTTTCAGTGGTGCATTTAGTCCATTCACATTCAGGCTAATATTGAAATGTGAGAGTCCATCCCTATCATAGAGTTCTTACAGAGTTGTTCTTTCACTTGGTTCTTTTTGTCTTTCTTTTGGTTTGGGGGTTGGTTCTTGTATATTTTATTCTTTTCCTTGTACTCTTGTGAAGAACATTGTTCTTTTTTTTCTTCTGTGTTTAGTACTTTCTTAAGTGTTTCATATAGAGGCGGTTTGGTGGCAGCATAAGTTCTTAGGGATTGGATATCTGGGAAAGATTTTAATTCTCCCTCACTGATGAAGCTTAGCTTGGCTGGGTAGGTTATTCTTGGTTGAAATTGTTTATTTTTTAGGACTTTGAAGATAGGGCTCCAAGCTCTCCTAGCCTGCAGGGTTTCTGTAGACAAATCTGCTGCTATTCTGATTGGTCTTCCATGGTAGGTGATCTGGCCTTTTTCTCTTGCTGCCTTTAGGATTTTTTCTTTTATGTCTACTTTGTTTAGGCGAATTATTATGTGTCTAGGAGTTGGTCTTCTCATTTGTTGTCTTGCAGGGCTTCTCTGAATCTCTTGTGTTTGAATTTTTTCATCACTGATTAGATAAGGGAAGTTTTCTTGAATGATCTCATGGAAAGTTTGTTCCAATGTGGTCTCTGTCTCTCTTTCTGCCTCAGGAAGGCCAATTACTCTTAGGTTCAGTCTTTTGAAGTAATCGCTCATCTCTTGAAGGTTTTGTTCTGTCTTTTTGAGCTTATTTTCTTTGTTTTTAAGAGTTTGGGTTAGTTCTATATTTTGGTCCTCAAGCTCTGAGATTCTTTCTTCTGCTTGGGTAATTCTGCTTTCCATGCTTATCAGTTTGTTACGTATTTAATTCACAGTATTCTTTATTACTTTATCTCAGATATCAGCTCCTTTCTAGTTTCTTCTTGTGTGTCCTCAATTCTTTTTAATCTCTCCATTAATGTCTTGATATTTACGTTTGTAGTTTGAGACCCTTCATTCTGGGGGCTATTCATTGTTTGCATTCCGAAGTCAGTTTTTTCAGTGTCTGCCCTCCCAGGGCTCTGGGAGAGACCCATACTCTTCTTTTGGTTGTTCTTCATTTGTGCAGATTTTTTCTTCTCTCCCCCTTTCCCACCCCTTCTTTAATTCTGTTTGTGGGGGAAGGCGGGGTTACTTTTATTTCTCTTCTGCAATATCCAGTTCTTCCTTATGAGGGTCTTCTGGCTTTGTTCATTTTTGAGGTTGGAGTGTAAGCTGCAATCTGTACTTTTTGCAATTTTGAGGTTTAATTGAGAGGGAAGTTGTGGTTCAGAATGTATATGCTGATTCTAGCATCCATGAACAGGTGTATGAGCACACTGGAACCTATTTCCCTCTGCCTTACAATCTGTCCATTCAGCAGTATGTAGTCTTGGTCCCTAGCTTAATAGGGGGGTATAAAAGAGGAAAATAATGGAGGAAGTGGGGATCAATAGAAAGTTAGAAAGAGAGAAGAACGAGAGGGAAAACAGACATACATACCAAGTATCAGGTGAGAAAGAGACACAGGGTTGGAAAGAAGTGAAAAAGACATGAAGAAAGATTCCCTAAAGAATACTGATAGCTACATAGAGATAGACCAATAAAATCAAGAAACAGTGTAAGTCAGAAGGCAAACAACAAACGTGATCAAAACAAACAGTCAACATGATAAAATCAAAAGTGAAAATAAGTGATCAGACTAAAGTCACTTCAGCTCGATCTCTGGTCTCTCTCCTTTGTTTTTCATTACAGGCAGCCTGATTTACTCACAGTTTAGGTTTTTTGGGGGTTTTTTTTTTAGTCGGCTGCCTGGGCGTTGCTTTTGTCTGATTCAGCGTAGGGGTGGGGCTTTGTCTCCTGTTTCGTGACATTACCTGAGGAACTGAGGTAGGGTTTGTTGTCAGGTCGGCGGGGCAATGGAAGTCTCTGCCTGGAGAATGGCCAAGGCAGTTTTTGCAGATCCGTTTCTCTGTGCTTGTCTGGGTCCCCCAGCTTGGGGTCACGTGTTGAGTGCTTCAGCCAGGGTGGGCCCAGAGCTCCACAGCTCTAAAGCTCCAAAGGGCAGGCAGTGAGTGGCAAGAGTGGCCCTGGGCCCCCCACAGGGTACCTTCAGCCAGGAATGGGACCGGTGTCTCTGAGGGGCGGGCACCCAGAGCCTCCCTGAGTGATTGGCGGCTTGGTGCTGGGTGCCAGGCAGGAGACGATGTAGCCAGGGAGGGAGCTGGGACCCGAGACTCCCACGCACGCGGTGGAACAGCAGCAGCAGGGGCCCACAATATCCGGCCCTTTGTGGGACCAAAAGTGCCTGGGCCTCGGACCAGTGCGCCGGTGGTGGGCTGGGGGATGGGGGAAGAAAAGTAAGAGTCTTTTTGGGAACTCACGTTCAGAGAATCTCACAAGTCCACCTATGTCGTCTCCATCTTGTCCGAGTAGCTCACAGAAACAAAGAACTGAGTATTACATGTTCTCACTCATAAGTGGACCTTGAACAAATATCGTAATAATATAAGAAAAGGATTGACAGTAGTGGGAAACTGTGGTCAGGGGGCAGGGAGATGGGATTGGCAGTAGTAGGAATCTACCTGGGTAAGGGGGAGCATACCTCAACAACAAGGGTACCTGCACAATGAATATTTGTATACCTAACCCTGAATTGTACCCCACAATTTTAAAATAAAAAATTTAGAAGTTAAAAAAAGAAAATTAATAATAATAATAATCAGCAGCAAAGGAATAATTATGCAAGAAAAGAGAAAACAATAGTTATATTTCCTTAAAGACTTGTTAATTCTTAATTTCCTTTAATAAATATCTTAATTAAGTATCCTTTAATACAGTATCTACATGCATAAGACATTTACATTTCAATATAATGATCACTTTTTATTGTGCTTGCCCACTTTATTTTTTTGGCTTGTAAATTTTAAAGATCTATAAGCTTTCTGAAGAGAATTTTGCAAATTTTATAACTACATTTGCAATGCATTAGTACAAAAGCTTGTAGTTTTTATAAATACCAACAGTACAGAACCAGCTGGAATAACCTCATTCTATCAGAAAGCTCGTAACTTACAATGGGACGAGGGAATGACATAGAACAGAGCAGACATGTAATTAAGCAATGCTCTGACTCCCAGTAAAAAATTAGTGTTGACTGCTATTTTACTAACAAACTGTATTAATTTTTTTTTTTTTGAGATGGAGTCTCACTCTGTCACCCAGACTGGAGTGCAGTGGCCACTCCCAGCCACCGCAGCCTCAACCTGCTGGGCTCCAGCGATCCTTCCGCCTCAGCCTTCCAAGTAGCTGGAAGTACAGGTGTGCGCTACCACACCCAGCTAATTTTTTGATTTATTGTAGAGATGAGGTCTCGTC
>NW_007068677.1:61260-67421 GCF_000164805.1 Carlito syrichta | reverse complement strand
CAAGTTGCCCAGGCGGGTCTCAAACCCGTGGGCTCAGGCAATCCACTCACCTCAGTCTCCCAAAGGCGTGGGATTACAGGCTGAGCCACTGAGCCTGGCCAATTTAAAAAAAAACTAAACAACATAAGGAAAAAGGAAACATTTATTTGGCTAAATGACATACAGTGTTTAATTTAGTTGTGAAATTTATCAAATAAAAAACTACACAACTGATACCATAATTTGGTTTTTCTTTTCAATTAAATGTTCACTAATTGCTATTTAAGCATAAGAAAAGTACCAATTTAGACATTTCCTTTTGAGACTTTCCAGTATTATAATTATAATAGATTCTACTAAAATAGAGTAAAAATTTTTCTTTAGCTAAATATTTTATTAAAAATCACCTGCTACAATAATACACTCGAGAACAGCGAGAAGACAGACTTTTCTCTGCTCAGTACCAATAATCTGACAGGAATAAACACAGTGAAGCTGTATCTGCCCATACAATGCTCAAGAAAGCAGAGAACTCACAGAATCTTAAAATGGACACTCATGGTTTTTAAAAATTATTATTCTAAAAATGATTTTTGGCAGCAACTACCAAAGTTATATGTGTAAACACTGCTTTTTTTTTTTTTCTCTCTCTGATAGAGGTTTAAGCAAATGCTCTCTGCAGTTTATAAAATTGTGCATCTTCTTTGAAATTTCATACTGTTTGAGTTTAGCCTATTAATGATTGTATTAGAGTAATTCTGTTTGAGTGTAACTATATAATTCTCATTTAAAAAATGTAAATCAAAAAGTTAGAAAACACTTGAAGTGTAAATATATTCCAATGTGGCAAAGAGCTACCATAAAATCATGTGAGTGAAACATGAAATTGAAGGTATGCAGTGTTCATAGATGACTATGTGCACTGTTTACCAGTATCCAACAAGTGCTCAGAACAAAATGCAAAAGTATTGAATACACAACACCAATATATATATATATTTAAAGAAATTCAAAGCATTTATTATGGGGCTATGAGAAACAGAATTTATTTAATACCTTGTACCATGAAAACAATATGAAAGGAGCTTCCTACCTTTGTAATAAGGATTCGGTATTTGTCCAGCATCTCTTGGTTGTCATGACAGCCTGCTAATAACTGCCATACCTCTGCCCTCAAAGCTTCTGGGACGCCACTCTTCACCAGAGTGGACAGCCCTTTTGGTCGTACAGCAAGATTATTGTGCCTGAGAAAACAAGAGAATAAACCACTGACACTCCCTTTACCACTCCTGAACTGCTGTTGCTGTGAAAAGTGTATCTATTAGTCTAGATAAAAGCATAAGCCTGAGTCAAGAGCAAAATAGTGGAGGCAGTGAAACAATAATAGGGCTTAAGCTCATTGTTGGTTTTGACTTTTTTTCTTGATCCTGTCTTCATTAGTGAATTATTCTTCAGGAAAAAGCCTTTTCTTCCTTTCATTTACTTTTTAAATTCATCATAATTAATGTTTGTTATATATTTCTAGTTTGCACTCCTAGCATGAAAAGAACCATGTGAGTCCCCTGTAGTAAATATATGGCAAGGTGAATGATGATGTGTGTGACAGGGAATGGGGTTCAGGAAAGGATGCTGAAAATGGATCACAGACCTATCACACCCTTCTCTGAGGTCAGGCTGAGCTGGGCCAAGTGCCAAAAGCAGACTCCATAGTATAGGAGGCATGAGGTATATATACTTCAGTTTTGTGTGACAGTCACACTGTGGCTCAGAGGTCCCCCGGAAATCCCTGCCTCTTGATTACCTAACTTGAAATTCTTTGTTATAGCATAAACTTAAATATCAAGGATCTTCCAGATTAAAATTATCTAAGGTAGTTTTTCTAGTAAGAAGAGTTCCTTATTGTTTACACTTCTGAACTTGTCTTCCCTGATTTGTTAAAACTGCAAGTGCTCCCGAAAGGAATGACCTAGACCTTTCCTACAACCACCAAAACATACACAACAACTCTAACTTACTGAAGGATGAACATATATGTGGGGGAACCCTCTCAAAAAAGGAATTATTTTTGGAGGGTAGGTTCCTTGTAGTACAGGCTTCCCTTGCCAGATAAGTGTTCTAGAAAATCACTGGCTTTAGTTAGTGTGTCAGCTAGTGTTGTGAGAGGCTGAATTTGGCTTCAGTGACCTTTTTTTGGAGATTATTTCAACATGTTTACCTCTTTTATGATGGGTGATTTATGAGCACACTGGCCCACACTATGCTGAGTGTTCAGCAGTTTTTGACCAAAACGTATGACTTCCTTGTGCCCAGTCCTCCCTATTTACCTGATCTTGCCTCAAGGGGCTTTTGTTTTGTTTCCCCAATGAAAAAAGTTCTCAAAGAGAAATGTTTTGCAGATGTGGAAGAGGTGAAACAAAAAATGGCAGTATCACTAAAAGGCATCAAAATTAATGAGTTCAAAAACTGTTTTGAGCATTAGAAAAAGTTTCTTGATAGGCATATTGCATCAAAGAGTACTCTGAACGTGACTGAAGTACAAACATGCAAGAATAAATTCACAATTTTTTGTAAATAAATTCTGGGGTTTTTTTGGGGGGGGTCTTCCCTTATACTGATCAGCCTTACCATGTCCCAAGGGTATTTAGAATCAGAACAAAGGCAGATATCTCTCCTCCTACTGTCAATGATCCCATAGTAGGTATGCTATTATGCTCTTCTGACAGAGAAACTGAACCACAGTTCCTAATCTTGTGAATGTAATTCAATTCCTCACCTTTTTCCTGGTGTCTAGCTTGAACCTGGAATTATGTTCTCTCCCTTTTTGCTCAAACTTTACTTCTACTTGCATTTGCTGCTCACTTTTGATCTCTTAGAGCTGACCCAAGTACAAACATCTGGTCTCCAAACCTTGACAATATACTCTGGTTGGACCTAACACCCCAAGCTTTAGTTTCAAGTTTTAAGCCTTAAAAGTCATGGAATTCATATGTCTATTTTATAAAATTGGCCTCCCACCTACTTTTTTAGATTATGCCCACTCTTCTACCTCTGGCCAAGCCCCAAGGTTTGGCATGCTCTGCCTCTAAAAACATGTTCCAAGCTTTCTCCATACTGACATGATGTGGCCATCTTGGAAAAAAACTACAACGTCCATAACTCAAACAAGTTCAAGTAAACTCATTCCATTAATATTTTAATAAACCACCATATTTGTACCCATTCTACTTTATCACAGCCTCTTCTAGCTAAAGTTTTATACTGTTGGGTTAAAGAACCTAGGCTGATATCCTCTGAAATTAAATACAGAATACTCTGAATTGTAAATCCTATAACCTATAATATCATATAAAAAATTAAGGTAATTCAATATAGCATATGCTCCATGTTATATAGAAATCAATAATATATCAGTTATCTACATCTATTAAAATTCAAATAAATTAAATAAATAAAAGTTCCATATAAAAGAATCCTTTATTCAACCTCACATAATTTTTCATCACATTCTTACCCTGCACATCAAATATCTCAAAAGTTGTCTACTTCTATCTTTGTCTCTTCCTCTCTCACTCATTCCTCCATTCAGTTCACATGGCTTCTGTATCTCTCCTTGAAAAGTCTTCACTTAAGTGATCTATGACCTTTCTCTCACTAGATTCAAGAGAAATTTTCAATTCTTTCACTATTGACCACACTGTTTCCCCTGGCTTCAGTGGCAAAGCACTGCCCCTTTATCCCTCTTTATAAGGTTGACTGCTCCTCCTCTGCTAAATTGTCAAGTATTGAGTTCCCTCTCCACTCCTCCCCTCAGAGATCTCTTTCCCTCTCCTTCTGCAGGCATTGTCACCTATAGGCCTATGTATTCTGAGCTCCAGAGACTCACAGTCACCTCAAAATCAACATTTCCAGGTCTGAACTCATATTCCTCTCCCTAAACCTGGCTGTCTTCTAGGGTATTCCATCTGAGTGACTGTTGTCATAATCTAAACAAACTAGAAACCTAGAAGTTATTTTTGACACTACTCTCTGCCCCATAATCTACTACTAATCCATAATCAAGGAAAATGGATCTTTTTTTCCAAAGTCCATGTGCTTTTCCCTGTCTCAGCTGGCACCCTAGGCCTCCATGCAATAGCCTCCTCTCACCCTCTCATCCTACTACAACATATTTCCATCACTGCAGGAAGAATAAAGAGAAGAATCTGCATGATTAAATATTCTGTTGGCTCTGATTATTTTATATAATGACATAACTAAGATTTTAAAGTTTGACTATCTCTTCCTATACATGCAAACACACATACATACGCATACACACACACACTCCTTAAGGTTAATAGTCAACAGTTCCCAGTGGACATTTTACTGTAACATAATTCAACTCAGTTGACTTTCAGCTTCTATCTTACCCTTAGCCACTTCTTTGGCCAGGTATAATGAAAATATCTTTTCTTGTTTCTTAAAAACCTAGGCATTTTTCATCTTTACAGATTAACATTTAAAAAGAACTAGGTCACTCATAACACTGCTTGATTAGCAGTCTTATTTTACTGGTTTAGCCTGGCAACAGTATAGCAATTATACTGCATACAGTACACTATTACCCTACGAGTGCTAATAAATATTAAGGCAAATGCTGTGTGTGCTCATCTATGATCAGGGAAGACCCAAATAAATAAAAGAGTAATTTAAAAAAATAATCAGTACTTTTAATATTTCTGATAAGAATATAACTATATGGCTATTGCTTTGATACATTAACTGTAGATACCAGAAACTTGAAAATAGGAAACTAGTTATGACATATACTAAACTCTACCCTAGAAACAAGATAGATACCTAACACAATTATTTTAAAAATCATATATTTTGTGTGTGTGCATGTGTGTATCCCCCCCCAATTATTTTAAAAGTCACTGTGTGTGTGTGTATTTCCCCCCACTAAAGTTAGGGTCTTACTTAGGTGTTGTCTAGGCTAGAGTGACCTAATCATAGCTCACTGCAACCATCAAACTCCTGCCTCAGCCTCCTGAGAAGCTGGGACAACAGGTACAGACTACCACACTCAGATAAGTTTTATTTATTTATTTATTTATTTTTGGTAGAGACAGGGTCTTGCTATATAGCCTTGGCTGGTCTCAAACTCCCAGGCACAAGTAAACCTCACTCCTCAGTTTCTCAAAGTACTGGGATTACAGGCTTGAACCACCACACCTGGCCTCAAATGTATATTAGCTGTGCAGTAATCAGCTAGTTTTTAATGCATGAATATAAACTCCACAAGAGTAAGAATCTTTGTCTTCTTTACGTATGTATCCCAAGCACCTAGAACAGTGCCTGGCACATAGACGGCATTTACTACATTTTTGATAAATAAATGAATATATTTATAAAATGAAATTAATATACCAATTGCTAAAGCTAAACAAAGAAAGCCTTTTCAGAAGCAAAGACTCAGTGATTTTAATAGTAGCAAAAAATATGTCATATTCTCATCAAGTTGATTTCCCTTTCCTTCAAAGATGATTTTCTTGAAACTATCAAGGAATAGAAGAACTCTTTCTATTTTTAAAGCTGTCTACTGGAGAAGAAAATTTCAAAGGAAGGTGTCATTTCTAACAAAAACAGCAAAGAAAAGAAATCAGGAGATGAAGAGAGAAGTCACTGAATGTGACCACTAAGAAGTCACCAATGTAGTTAGGGCGATTATTTGATAGAAGAGAGGTGGGACTAGGTGGTTATTAGATATGAGAACATGAAGGTAGCAGCATGACTCACCAGAATGCATTAAATCAGAAAAGCGAGTAACTACAACTGAAATTGAAAGGTGGCATGGCAGCAAGAAAGGTTGGAGATTTCTCCATCTCCAATAACGAGAAGAACTAGATATGCTGAAGTAATACAACCCAAATTAAGAAAAATTTCAAGAAAAAGGAGAGGTTAAAGGTCATTGTAAAGATGGAGAGCGCATATTTTTGCTTTGGTTTGCTTGTGTTTTTGCCAAGTTTTTTCCTCAATTAAAAAAAATACAGGCCAGGCGTGGTGGCTCAAGCCTATAATGACAGCACATTGGGAGGTTGAAGTAAAGGGATTGCCTGAGCCCACAGATTCAAGAACAGCCTGGGAAACTTGGAGAGGCCTCATCTCTACAATAAATAAAAAAATTAGCTGGGTGTGGTAGC
>NW_007068677.1:36472-61240 GCF_000164805.1 Carlito syrichta | reverse complement strand
TATATATATATATATATATATATATATATATATCTTTTACATATACATAAAAAGCTCTGTATGTTTATGCTTAGTGATTTTAATCTTCCAGGTTCCCTCTGGGCTTGGATTTTCTTTTATTTTCCCAACGTTTGGTGATATTCTGGTTGACAGACCAGTGATTTGGAATACATTTTCCAACTCTGATGGTAAGTAATGAACAGTCATGAATAATAACACAATCAGAATGTATATCAAATATGTATCGATAAAACCTCCCCAAGTTGAAAGAAGAAGAAATCGAGACCCTAAATAGACCAATAACAATCCAGGAAATTGACTATGTCATAAGAAAATTACCTACCAAAAAAAGCCTGGACCAGATGGCTTCCCAGGAGAAGTCTACAAAACATACAAGGAGGAACTGATACCTATCCTACTGAAAGTATTCCAGGCAATTGAGGAAGATGGAACTCCCCCAAATCATTTTACGAAGGTAACATCACATTGATACACCAACCAGGCAAAGATCCAACAAAGAAAGAGAACACAGACCAATATCCTTGATGAACATAGATGCTAAAATTCGCAACAAGTTCATAGCAAATAGGATTCAACAACACATCGCAAAAATCATCCACCATGACCAAGTAGGCTTCACCCCCAGGATGCAGGGCTGGTTCAACACTCGTAAGACCATAAACATAATTAAATACATCAACAGATATAAAAACAAAAGCCACATGATTAAATCATTAGATGGAGAAAAAGTTTTTGATAAAATCCAGCACCACTTCTTGATAAAAACTCTCGAACATCTAGGCAAAGATGGAATATACCTCAAAATAGTAAGAGCCATCTATGAGAAACCCACAGCCAATATACTGCTAAACAGACAAAAATTGGAACCATTTTCCCTGAAAACCAGAACAAGAAAAGGATGTCCACTTTCACCCCTACTTTTCAACATAGTTTTGGAAGTCCTAGCTAGAGCAATCAGACAAGAGAAGGAGATAAGGGGTAACCAAATAGGAAAAGAGGAAGTCAAATTATCCCTCTTTGCAGACAACATGATTCTATACCTCGAAAAACCAAGAGAATCTGTCAAAAACCTCCCTGCACTGATAAAGGACTTTGGCAAGTTCTCAGAGCGTAAAATCAATGTGCAAAAGACAGTCACATTTCTATACACCAACAATAAACAAACAGAAACCCAAATAAAAAGCATAATCCCATTCACAATAGTCATACAAAAAAATCAAATACCTTGACATCTTCCTAACCAGAGATGTGAAAGACCTTTACAATGGAAACTACAAAACATTGCTCAAAGAAATCAAAGATGACACAATGGAAAAATATTTCATGCTCATGGATTGGAAGAATCAGCCTTGTTAAGATGTCCATCCTACCCAAGGCAATCTACAGATTTAACACAATAACACAATACCCATTAAATTAGCAGCAGCATTCTTCTCAGATCTGGAAACGACAATACAGGAATTCAAATGGAAGCATAAATGACCACGAATCACCAAAATATTCCTCAGAAAAAAAAAAGAGTGGGAGGTATCACACTCCCAGATTTTAAACTCTATTATAAAGCTACAATAATCAAAACAGCCTGGTATTGGTAGAAGAACAGCCATACAGACCAATGGAACAGAACAGAGATCCCAGAAGCAAAACCTCAATTTCTAAACCAACTCATCTTTGACAAAGCCTCCAACACCAATGACTGGGGAGAGGCGAACCTATTCAGTAAATGGTGCTGGGAAAACTGGCTGACCACATGCAGGAGACTAAAACCAGATTCCCTACTGACCTATCACCATACACAAAAATCAACTCTAAATGAATCAAAGACCTAAACATAAAACCTCAAACTATAAGAACCTTAGAAAATGCAGGAGACACCCTTATGAAAATTGGAACTGGCAACCAATTCCCAATCAAAACCCCAAGTGCCCATGCCATAAGAGATAAGATAGACAAATGGGACCTCATCAAACTGACAGGCTTCTGCAAAACCAAAGAAACCATCAAAACAGTGAGACGACAGCCCACAAACTGGGAAAAAATATTTGCCAACTGTATGTCTTTCAAAGGCCTAACATCTAGGATCTACAAGGAACTCAAATGTGCTGAAAAAAACCAAAAAACAAAAAACAGTCCCATTACAAAGTGGGCAAAAGACTTGAATAGACAGTTCTCAAAAGAAGGCATATGAGCAGCCAGCAGATACATTTAAAAAATGCTCGGTCTCACTAATAATCAAAGTAATGCAAATTAAAATTATGCTGGGAAACCACCTAACTGCAGTCAGGATGGCTATCAGCAATAACACACACAAAAAAACAGATGCTGGAGAGGATGTGGCGAAAAGTGAACACTTCTACACTGCTGATGGGAATGTAAGCTAGTATAGCCTCTGTGGAAAACAGTGTGGCAATTCCTAAAAGATCTAAAAATCGACCTTCTGTACAATCCCGAAATCCCCCTACTAGGACTATACTCAGAAGAACTCAAATCACTCTATAAAAAAGATACCTGCACATGTATGTTTATTGCAGCGTTGTTCACAGTAAGCAAGAATATGGAGCCAACCGGGCTGCCCATCAAAAGAGGACTGGATAAAAAAAAATGTGGTACACATGTTCTCACTCATATAATGGACCTTGAACATCCAATGTAATACTATAACAAAATGACTGACGGTACTGGGAAACTATGGGGGGGAGGGGGAGGGGATTAACAGTAGCAAATATCTGTCTGGGGCTGGGAAAACACCTCTTATCAACAGGGTGTCTGAATGAAACGTAATTGTACACCTAATCCTTAACTGTACCCCACAAAACTATAATAAAAATACTGATTAATTAAAAAAAAAAAAAAATGTGGTACATATACATGATGGAATATTACATAGCCATAAAGAAGAACAAAATCATGGATGGACTTAAGAGTCTATAATACCGAGTGATGTATCATAGAAACAAAGAACTGAGTATCACATGTTCTCACTCATAAGTGGACTTTGAACAATTATTATAATACTATAAGAAAAGGACTGGCAGTAGTGGTAAACTGCTGGGAGCGGGGCAGGGAATCAGGATAGGCAGTAGTAGGAATCTGCCTGGGAAAATGGGAGCATACCTCATCAACAAGGGTACCTGCATAATGAACATTTGTATATCTAACCCTGAATTGTACCCCACATCTTTAAAATTAAAAAAAAGAAACATATTTGAAAAAAAACAAAAAACATTTCCCCAAAGCACAGAGTGTAGGGCTCTATACAACAGGCACTTTACTTAAAACAATCACAAAAATATCTTTATATAAATGTCTACCTATTATTCTTGAGGCTTAGAAAGTTTCTAAATCTAAAGACTAATGTTTAAAAAATATTCTCAGAACAGTTAAACATTTTTGACAATCCTTGTACAAAAGATATAAATTAATCTACCTTAAGTCTTTTCATATCAATTGTCATGACACAACTGTAATAAAGAACAAATAAAATAAAATATTTGAATTATAACAATTCAGTGAGTTTTCTAAAGGTCTAAGAATCAATTATCTTGTACTTTAAAATGGTACCCTCATACTCTTTTAAATAATTTCTTAAAGTCCAATAATAAAAGTATTACAATTTTGAATATTTTATGTCTGAAAAAAATGTACATTGAATTTTAGCTGAGAAACCCTGTCAATTCTGCCTTATAAGTTTTCTCCATTTGAAGGCGCCTCTCTATACAAAAGGCCCATGAGTTTGGTACAGACCTCATCAACCCAAGCAATTTCTTCCCAACCAGTTTCTCTGTTAATCAGTGATCTTCCTTCTATACAAAATTATCTTCCTAAAAAAATAAAAGAACATAAATAGCAATCTCAGCTTAAAAACAGTTGATGAATACTGTCTTTGTTGATAATTACTTAAGTTGGCTGGTGGATACATGAGGTTTCATTGTATCATTCTTTCTACTCGTGTGTACACTAGAAAATTTCATTGGGTATTCAGTGTTTATAGAACTGCTTACATTTATTCATTATATCACAATGATCAGTTTAAAGGTCTCTATGCCTCTACAGCATGGTAAACTTTGAATGTAGAAGCTATCTCTTACTCCTCTTTTTGGTTTGTTTGTTTGTTTGTTTTAGAGATTAGGGTCTTGCTTTGTTGCCCAGGTTTAAGGGCAGTAGCACAATAATATAGCTCACTGAACCCTCCACCTCCTGGGCTCAAGTGATCCTCCCTCCTCAGTCTCCTGAGTAGCTGTAACTATAGGCACATACCACCATGCCTGGCTAATTTTTTTTTCTTTTGTAAAGATGAGATCTCACTGTGTTACCCAGGCTGGTCGTGAACTCCTAGACTCATGTGATTTTTCCAACTCACTCCCAAAGTGCTGGGATTACAAGCATAAGCCACGGTGCCCAGGTCTCTCTCACTCACCTTTAAATCAAGTGTCTACTAAAATTCTTAAGAGTAGATGCTTAAAATTAAAAAGTTAGATGAATGAATCAAGTGACTTATTTTAAAGGAAAAAGATAACAAAACGGACAAGAAATATGAAACAGCCTCAGTATTTCAGCTACTTTGTTAAATGATTTGTTATACATATGCATTACTACCCACTTTGCTTATAAATCTCAAAGATAAGAAGTATGTTGTTATCTATATGTTTCTTAGAGCTTAAGATGATGCTGCATAAATATATTTTGACAAAGTGATAAATTCTGCATTTTAGAAACTGTGTGAAGATTTCTATTTGGCTGTTTATCTGGTTATCACCATATTTTGTCTTCTTAGCCTCCATACTGCCATGCTCATAATCTCTCTTTAAACTCGTGACTAGAATCTTCAAGTACTGCCTGGGAGAGGGTTCATGTTCCTAGTCTTCTCATTCCCTTACTAGAATTTCTACATGCTCTTAAAAAAAAACGAATCCAGCAAGCTACCTATACTTATAGAAATGGCAGTCTGCCCACCTGGTTAAAGGAATTCTGGCTCTGGAGCCAGAGACTGTCTAGATTCAAGTACTGGTTCTGTCATTTACTTGCTATATGATCATAGGCAAATGACTTGTTGGCTGTGGCAAGTTATCTGTGTATTTTTATGCTAGCAACTTAAGATAGCTGTACCTCAGTGTTTGCAAGTTACCTGTTTGTGTATTTTTATGTTAGCAACTTAAGATAGCTGTGCCTCAGTTTTCCCATCTCTAATCAAAATTGTTGAACCCAGTGGCATTCTCAGGCTTCATCAGACTTGGATCTATCAGCACTTGATTACTCTCTTCTTCCTGATAGACTCACTTAGTTCACTAGATTTCTATTTTGATTCTCCTCCTGCCTCACTGGCCATGCTTTCTTGGACTCCTTTACATGATATTCCTCCTATTTCTAACCCCTAAACACTAAAGTGGTCAAGGGCTCCATCTCTGGATAACTTCCTTCTCTATTCTCACTCTCCAAGTAATCTCATTCATTCCATTCTAACAGCTTTAAAAATCAGCTGTACGAGAAAGACTCCCCCCTCCCCCCAAAAAAACCTAGAATTATCTTTTGGAGGGAAGGCTCCTTGTAGTACAGGCTTCCCCCACTAAGTAAGTGTTCTAGGAACCCATTGACTTCAGTATACCAGCTAGTGTTGTTGTGAGAGGCTGCATTCAGCTTCAGTGATTTTTTGTGTGTGTGTGAGATTCTTTCAACACATTTGTCCATTTCATGATGGGTGACTTGTGGTGAGTGCACCTACCCACACCATGCTGAATGTTCAAGCAGTTTTTCACCAATAATGGCATGACCTCCATGCCTCACCCTACTCACCTGATCTCACCCTGAGAGACTTTTTGTGTTTCCCCAGATTAAAAAAAAAATCATCAAAGGGAAACGTTTTGCCAATGTAGAAGAGATGAAACAAAAAACGACAAAAGCACTAAAAGGCATCAAAACCGATGAGATCAAAAACTGTTTTGTGCAGTGGAAAGTGTCTTGACAGGTGTTCTGCATCAAATGGAGAGTACTGACGCCTAAACATGTAAGAATAAGTACACAATTTATTATAAGTAAATTCTGACTTTTTTTGAGTGTCCCCTCGAATACTGATGGTCCCAAAACTCATTCTTCTCTATCTTTTCCTTGAATTCAGCATTATGTGTAACTGACTAATGGATACATTTTTGGATTTTTAAAAGCATATCAACATCTCCAAAATCTTGATTTTATCCTCCAAACCTGCTCTTCCTCCCTTATATTTGACTAAGTGACAAGTCAAAAATTCTGACCTCAGTGTCGGTTATTTATTTTTCTCAGGCCACCAATAAAACATAAGCAAATTCTATCAGCTCTTTCAAAATATATTCAGAATCTGATTGTAGGTCACCTTCTGCTACCAGCCTGGTTGGTGTAAAATACTACCAACTTTCCCCTGAATAATTCACAGTAGCATTCTAACTAGTCTGCTGTTTGCCTACATTTTTGCTTCCTTAAACATTTGTTTTTCACGTAGCACCAAGAATGATTTTTTTTTTAATGTTTAAAACACCTCACCATGGAATGACATGATGAAAACACAAAGTGGTCAGGTAACTTTCAGGGTTCAAGATGGAGCTAGATATAAAAGGAATGCATCAACTTATAAATGAACAGGAAATATAACAATTTGTATTTAATAAAAATTACAGTGAAGACCTTTACAAGAACCATAAAATGCTGTGAAATCAAGGATGACACAAGCAAATAGACAAACATCCATGCTCATGGATTGGAAGAATCAATATTGTCAAGATGTCCATCCTACAAAGCATATACAGATTCAATGCAATATCCATCAAACTGCCAACATCATTTTTCACAGACCTGGAAACAACAATACAGAAATTCAGATGGAAACAAAAAAGCATTAACAGTCAAAAAAAGAAAAATCCTCAACAAAAGGAACAAAGTGGGAGGCATCACTTTATTACAAGGCTACAGTAACCAAAACTTTATTTAAACTTTATTACAAGGCTACAGTAACCCAAATGGCATGGTATTGGTACAGGAACAGGCACACAGACCAATGGAACAGGACAGAGATTCTAGAAATAAAAACATGGTCTTTAAACTAACTAATCTTCATCAAAGCCATCAATAAAAATCACTAGGGAAAAGAGACTATATTTAGCAAATAGTGCTAAGAAAACCAGCTACTCACATGCAGAAGAATGAAACTGAGCCCCTACGTATCACCACATACAAAAATCAACTCAAAAAGGATAAAGGCCTAAGTGTAAAACCTAAAACTATAAGAATCCTAGAAGAAAACATAGGAAACACCCTTATGGACATCAGAGTAGGCAATGTATTCTTGATCAAGTCCCCAAAAGCGAATGCCATAAAAGCTAAGATAGACAAATGGGACCTCATCAAACTGAAAAGCTTTTGCACAGCAAAAGAAACCAGTAAGGGAGTAAAGAGAAAATCCACAGAATGGGAAAAAATGTTTGCTAATTATGTATCTGACAAAAGCCCAACATCTAGGATCTATAAGGAGCTCAAATGAGCTGAAAGCAAAAACAAAAACAAAAAAACAACCCTATTAAAAAGTGGGCAGGGAATATACCCTGAAGAACTCAAATCACTCCACAAAAAAGATACCTGCACACGTATGTTTATTGCAGCATTGTTCACAATAGCAAGAACCTGGAAGCAACTGTGCTGTCCATCAAAAGAGGACCGGATTTTAAAAATGTAGTACATATACATGATGGAATACTACGCACCATAAAAAAGAATAAAATCATGAATTTCACAGCAACCTGGATGGAACTAGAGTCTATAATGCTGAGTGACCTCTCACAGAAACAAAGACCTGAGTATCACATGTTCTCACTCACATCTAATGTAATACTATAAGAAAATGACTGACAGTAGTGGGAAACTATGGGAAGGGGGAGGGAGATGGGATTAACGGTAGTAAATATCTGTCTGGGGATGGGGAGACACCTCTTATCAACAAGGGTGCCTGAACAAAGCATATTCGTATACCTAACCCTTAACTGTACCCCACAATATCATAATAAAAAATATTGGTTATAAAAAAAAGTGGGCAAAGGACATGAACACACACTTCTCAAAAGATGACATACAAGCAGCCAACAGACACAGGAAAAAATTCTCAGCCTCCCTAAGCATCAGATCAAAGTACAATGGGATACCACCTAACTCTGGTAAGGACAGCTATCATCAATAAGTCAAAAAACAACAGGTGGTGGTTCAGGTGCGGAGAAAAGGGAACGTTTCTACACTGTTGGTGGGAGGGCAAGCTAGTTCAACCTCTAAGGAAATAAGTGTGGTGATTCCTAAAAGAACTAAAAATTGATCTTTCATAAAATCCAGCAATCCGTTTCTTGGGAATATACTCAGAGGAACATAAATCACTCGACCAAAAAGACACCTGAACATTCATGTTTACTGCTGCACTATTCACAGTAGCAAAAAATATGCAATCAACCCTGCTGTCCATTGAGAGTGGGCTAGGTAAAGAAAATGTGGTGCATATACATAATGAAGTATCATGCAGCCATAAAGCATAAAGAACAAAATCACAGACTTCACAGCAACTTGGATGGAGTTGGAGACCATCATACTAAGTAAACTAACAGAAACAAAGAACTGAATACCACATGCTCTCACTCATAAGTGGGCCCTGAACACTAGTCACATTAGCATAAAGGTGAAAACAGCAGTCGCTGGGTACTGCTAGAGGGAAGGAGGGAAGGAGGGAAGGAGAAGGGTGGAGAGACAACACAAAAGGAAGGGTACCGGGTCCACTAGCAGGGGGACTGGGGGTCAGAAGCACAAACTTCACCTGCATACAGCCTACTTATGTAGTTAATTTTCACCTGTACCCCACAACACTATAATAAAATTTTAAAATTACATTAGACAAAAATAATAAATTATCAACATGCAGATACACACAATGTTCAAAAGTTGAGCAGATAGAAATCTGTAATTGGTCAGAAATATCTGCTTCATAAATATGTATTTGCAGTCAATAAATATGTATTGAGTACTGACTATACTCCAGGCATGGTAACAGACATCTGTATGACAATAATAACTTTAAGGAGGCCATGTGCACTTGACATAGTTTTGCAGTATAGGCATAGAAAAATTAGTTAAGACAGTATTTCCTACAATAAATGCAATAAACCAAAATAAAGAGAGGAATGAGTACGCACAGGACAGTGAAGGAACTGTTGTGAGAGGCAAAAAAGACATACTTCAAATAGCAACTTATTTGAAATTCATGTATGAGACATAAATTTCATTCTTGGTTTTCTATCCTTTTTTTTTTTTTTTTTTTTTGGTTTAGTAGTAACATTCAGTGCTGCAGCAAATACAATGCCAAGTTAATACTCTGACCCTTTTAATTTGGGTGTTTGTTTTTTTTTTGCCATTTATATAAGGCACAATCTATACAGAGTACAATAAACATGTTTAACATATAATTCTGTGAGTTTTGACAAATGTATATAGGTTTGTGACCACCACTATAATCAATATATAGGACAGCTCTATCATCCCCCTCAGAAAATCCTCTTTGCCTTACTGTAGTCAACACTACCCCAAAACCTCCGTCCTTGACATGCTTCCTAACATGACAGGTTTGACTTCTCTAGAACTTCATGTAACATAATACATTTGAAATCCATCATGTTGCTATATATTCTTTTAATTGCCGAGTAGTATTTCATTGAATGGATATACCACAGCTGGTTGATTCATTTACTGGTGAAGTTTGTCTAAAGTTTGGAGTAATTGTGAATAAAGCTGTCATAAACATTCATGTACAGGTTTTACTTTCACTTTGATAAATACACAGAGGTGTTATTGGAATTGCTGGGTGGTATGAAATGGATCTTCAACTTTATAAGAAAATACCACACTATTTTCCAATATAACTACACCATATGTGAATTGTAGTTGCTGTGCTATGTTTCCAACTTCTGCACATTGTTGCCAACACTTGTTATTCTTTTTTTTTTTTTTGGTATAGTGATCCTAGTGGGTGTGAAATGGTATCTCATTGTAGTTCTGGTTTGTACTTCCCTGGTGGCTAATGATGTTGAGCATCTTTTAATGTGCTAGTTGATAGTTGGCCATTTATATATCTTCTTTGGAAATATCTGTTTAGATGATGTGGTTCTATTTCTGGTTCTTTGGAAATAACTGTTTAGATGGTAAACTATCTATTCTGAGCTATTCTGTGATTTCTGTGTCTATCCTTGCATCAACACTCTCTTGATTACTGTGACTGTACAGTAAACCCTGAAATCAGGTAGTGTGTCTTCCAACTTTCTCTCTCTCTCTCTCTCTCTCTCGTTAGAATCTCACTGGAGGGCAATGGCATGCTCACAGCCACCCAAGCGTCGACCTGCTGGGCTCAGGGAATCCTTCTGCCTCAGTCTTCCAAGTAGCTGGAACTACAGGTGTGTGCTACCACACCCAGCTAATTTTTTGATTTATTATTGAGATGAGGTCTTGCCATGTTGCCCAGGCTGTTCTCGAACCCATGGGCTCAGGCAATCCTCTCACCTTGGCCTCCCAAAGTGCTTGGATTACAGGGTTGAGCCACCGCAACCAGTCTCAACTTTGTTTTCACTTTCAAAATTGTCTTGGCTATTCTAGTTACTTTGACTTTCTATATAAATTTTAGAATCAGCTAGTTGATTGCTACAAAAAATTCTGATGGGATTTTTATTAAAGTTGCACTTATAGATTAGTTTGGGAAGAATTAAAATCTTAACAATATTGAGTCTTTCATTCCATGAACATGGAATATATCTTCATTTATTTAGGTCTTTTATTTCTTTCATTATTGTCTTCTAGTGTTTCAGAGTATAGATCTAACACAGAGTCTGTAGATTTCTACCTAAGTATTTCATTTTTTTCTGGTGTTTTGTATGTTTTAAATTTTCTATTTCCAATATTTCATTGCTAGTATTTAGAAATAAGATTTATGTGCACATATTGACCTTGTATCTTTCAATACTAAAAAACTCACTTATCAGTTCTAGGAGAATTTTTGTTTGTTTGTTTTGTAGATTTTCTACATACACAATCATTTCTCTGCAAATAGAGACAGTTTTATATTTTTTCTTTCCAATCTCGTTTGTCTTTTATTTATTTTTTTCCTTGCCTATTCCACTGACTAGGACCTCAAGTACTATGTTAACTAAAAGTAGTGAGAGTAGACATCCTGTCTTTTTCCCAACCTTGGGTTGTTCACTCCTAAATTCTATGTTAGCTGCAAATTTTCCATAGATGTCTTTTATCAGGTGAGAAAACTCTCTTGTATCCCTAGTTTGGTGAGAGTTATTATCATGAGTGAATGCTGAATTTTGTCAAATGCTTTTTCTGTATCCACTAAAACAATCATATGGTGTTTCCTCTTTAGTCTGTTGATAAGGTAAATTACACTGATTTATTTTCAAATGTTGAACCAGACTTGCGTTCCTAGAATAAACCCAACATAGTCATGCCATATTATGCATTATTTTTATATATATAGTTGGATTTGATATGCTAGTATTTTGTTGAGATCTGAGTCTGTATTCATGAGAAATTTTGGTTTGCTGTTTTCACTTTTGTAATATGGGGGAGAGGCAAACCCTGGAATATATTTATTAAAAAATTGTGTATTTATTCTTACATGTTTAAACTCTAATCACCTTCAAAGTACTTTTTCTGATTCAATACACCTTCCAATTAAGAAGCTTTTTCCACTGCTCAAAACAGTTTTTGAACGCGTCAACTTTGATGCCTTTTAGTGCTTTTGCTGTTTTTTGTCTCACCTCTTCTATACAGGCAAAACTTTTTTTCATCCAGGAAAGAAATTTTAAAAGGGTGCTCAGGGCAAGATTGGGTGAATAGGGAGGGTGGGGTATGGGGGTCATGCTGGTTTTAGTCAAAAACTGCTACACACTCAACACAGTGTTGCCAGGTACATTGTCATGGTGGAAGAACCAATCACCTGTTTGCCACAGTTTGGAACATTTCTTCTGCAAATCGTGACATAACCTTCTCAAAACTTCTGATAAAAACTTTGGTTGACCATTTGATCTGGAGGAATAAATTCTGAGTGTACTACAAGGAGTTCCCTCCTATTCTTATATTATTATTTTCTTGCTTCTGCTTGCTTTGGATTTAATTTATTCTTTTTTTCTAGTACTTAAAGACAGAAGCTTAGATTGATTTGGGACTTGTTTTCTAATATAATATGCCATAAATTTTAAATCTATATTAAAATAAGGACATTCAAAGGCAAAAAATAAAATGTTTTATAGTGCAAATTTTGTTTAAATTAGTTTTAGAATATTAACTGCTATTTAGAAAATGTTACATATGGATAAATAACTTAAAATCAAAAGAAACTTGAAAGACAAAAGATAATGTCTGTCTCCCCTTCCCAGTCATCTCATCTTTCCATTACTCTCAATGAGTATTTAGAATTAGTAACTGAATTTTATCTAAGAATCAAGAAAGGGTGATGTTTATACATATTTCCTTAATAGAAGAGCCTAGAGGGTTTTTGATATAATCCCAAAGCATAAGAGGACATTAAACAATTCAGCTGTTTTCTCCAGCAAGGAAAACAAAACAAAAAAACTCCACAAAAGAGATTCTGTTTCTGAGAGACACAGAAAGCACTCATGTATGAGCAAGCTCATAAAAGCTTTACCCGAAAAATGGAACCCAAAAAGATTAAATAACTTGTCCAAGCTACCTATCAAGTTAGCACTACAACTGGAACTCTAACCATGTTATGAATTTAGCATAATGTATTTTTCTCACTAAATTCCATTCCCTTTCCATAGGTTTCATCAAACTAAAATTCTTTGTCACTGAGAGCAAATTACAGATAAGAAGAAACTTTTTTATACAAAATAATAGTTTGCATAATACATATATAAATAATACCTTAGTTTTGTTGATTAACTCAAATTGGGATATAAGCTATCAGTTTTAGGTGTTGTGACATTTTCCTTTATTAGAAAGAAAATGTGTTGGACTAGTAAAAAGCAAGCACTCAATTCTCAGTAGTTAGAGATCCAATAAGAAGTAGGTACCATGGAAGAGTATGCCCCTTATTCTCCAAGGTAGGTGCCATGGAAGAATATGTCCCTGTGCTTGACCAGAGAATCAGAAAAAAATAAAACCTGGTCACAGAGTATACTGCTGCAGGACACATGTTGCTCATTTCAATGATATGATGAGGTTCATGTAAGTCACTAAGACACCCTTTGCAAGTAACTTGAACATGTAACAGCAGAGGCCAAGATATGGTTTCAAAGCATATGCTACCATTCTATCCACTGCCACCCATCATATTCATAGAGTTGGGCGATAGAAGTATGCTTTCAGACCAATGGTGAAGAAGATTAGGGGGACAAACTGTTGGTGGTATTTTTTTTTTCCTTGATTTATCACTGCCCCTAATAAGTACATCTCTAGTTTAAAAGCTTAGGTGTCAGGCCCTGCTTAAGTCAACTGGCCCAGATAAATGGCTGAATGAGAATGAGAACCAGCTTTTTTCCTTCTATACTTATTTTTCCACTGCCTCTCAGCTCTAAGCATACCCTTCTGCAATCTGCTCAATGATGCAAGGACTGAGAACCCAAAAACTATACCCCTGACTCCCTTACCAGCTGGCTTCCATGTGACCTTCTGCTAATATGTAATAGTCATATTGGTTGGAAGATTGAAGGAAAATGGGATGGCATCAGCCATAGCACAACTCCTGAAAAATACTAATACCTGCCAGGCATTCCAAGAAGTTCAGAAGTGAAGAACTAATCAAGTGTACCCTCCCCTGACAGTTCCTTCCAAACCCTAGCTACTGAATATCCTCAGAAGTCCAAGCAACCGGGTACACAGACCTCTTCAGAGGTACCTACACCAGCTTTTCAGACCTTCCCTGAGTTCCTGGATACTGGTGACAATACTATCATTTTATTTCTCCAGTCCTAGAGGTCATAGCTACTTTCTACTACTTGAGTTACTCCAACGTCCCTTTTCTGCTCTGTCAACCTTCGAATACACTGTAAGCCAACTATCTGCATTAAAATTTTTCTGTTTGAAAAGCCTTGCATGGTTTCTGCTCTCCAGCCTCGACTGGAACTGAAACAATCCCCGTCCTCTAGCATGTGCTTTCCCCAATCTCACTTCCCATCCATCCCCAACCTCTCCCCAATTTTCCTAACACTCAGGACCATCTAAAAAGTAAACTATTCATCTTAAGCTAAAAGGGGAGAGTAACCCTAAATGGAACAGATAAAAATACATGAGATATGTTAAATTTAGGTGGACAATGCGTATAAATGAATACATTAGCTTTTGGATATTCTGTGGGGGTAAAACTGACAGATTTTTTAAATGGACAAAAGAGATCACTGAGTATCATTTTAATGGGATGCTGGAGCATTTAGGGATTATCTGATAACATAAGATTATCTGATAACCTTTGACTAGGCTAGTTGACAACTCTCAACATATGGAAGATAATGGCAATTCAAATGTTTTCTGTCCATAGTGAGGACTAAACTCTGACCTTTTTCTCTTGTCCAAATTCCTTAGAGGCTTGGAAAGTCACACCTGATAAGAACTCATCAGCCAGAGTTTTATTCCCTATTTACTCCATATACTGAGATTTGTTTTCCAATCTAACTCTGGCATAACATCATACAACAGATAAAAAAAGGAAATGAAAGTATTTTATGACCCTGCAAAGCATCTCTTGAGGAATGAAATTATTGTATGACCCTGTAAAGCCATTTCTTGAGGACTCTCAGATTCCAAGCACCTTGTAAGAAAATTATCCATTCTCTCTGAAGTCTGCCACTTATAGGACATTTTCTACACATCAGGAAACTTGGTGTTTTTCAACTCCCTTATTACAATAAGACATCTTCTCTGCTGATTTCCAAAATATTCTTTTTATTTTTTATTTTTTAGCTGGAGTCTCACTCTGTCACCCAGACTGGAGTGCAGTGGCTGCTCCCGGCCATCACAGCCTCGACCTGCTGGGTTCCGGTGATCCTTCCACCTCAGCCTCCCAAGTGGCTGGAACTACAGGCACACACTAACACACCCAGCTAGTTTTTTGATGTATTGTAGAGATGAGATCTCACCAAGTTGCCCAGGTGGGTCTCAAACCCACAGGCTCAGGCAATTCACTCACCTCAGCCTCCCAAGGCATGGGATTACAGGCTGAGCCACCGAGCCCAGCTTCTAAAATATTCTTATCTAACCTACAAACTGCCAGTCAAGTAATCTTTGAATCTACCTATAACTTGCATGCCCCCACTTGGAGATGTCTCACCTTCCTGGGACAAACCAATGTAAATTTCACATGCACATGTATTGATTTATGGGGTTTGGGGGGTAACTTTTGCCTCCCTAAAATGTATATAACCAAACTGCAATTCAACCACCCCTTGACATTTGCTCTTAAGATTTCTTGAGGTTGTGTCTCAGGCATGGTCACTCACATTTCCGTCAGAATAAACCTTTTTAAGCATATCTGGCTGAACTTGGAATTTCTGCATTATCAATAGCTATGTGAATGATCCCTATTATGGTTATACAAATGTACTGTCAGGTAAAGAACAGAAATCTCTAAATCAAATCCTCACTGTGATTGGCTCCAGTATCTTACCAGTTCTCTATGTGAAAATAAATAAAATGCAAAAATTATTGGAACTCAAAAAACACTTTAAGCCTTGAGAGAGATGTGACTGTGATCTGAGTCACATATGGTTACAACATCTGTTCTTAGATTATAGATTAACACTCTTTTTCATTTTTCTTGTTCTATACAATGACTAGAGAGAATTAAATGATGCCACAGACAAAAAACTCCTGCCTTCTTAATTAATGTCCCTTTTCACAAGAGTAATTTACCCTCTGCTGTCCTGTTTTGCTTATACCAGATGACAGAAAACCCATGATTATTATTACACCCTCTGTAAAAAATGTCAAATGTACCTTTTCTAAAAGAAACATTGTCAATAATCAATTATATTGCAGTAACTATGTGCCAACATTGTAGGAATAATGTTGTCATCCTGCTAAAAATTCCTTTGTCTCTGAGTATAAATGAAATCTGAACTTCTCTACTTTGGAAAGTTGACTCCATTTCTTTGGAGTTGGTGTTTCTGGGTGGCCCATCCTCACTCATTCTTCTTGAATAATCTCTCTTTAAATTAGATTCTGATCCTTTTGATTATTTTAGGTTGATATTCATTAAATAATAAGTTAAACAAATTCTCTGAGATGAGTTCATTTTATATTTGTATGTTTAAAAATTATTATTATTATTATTTTTTGAGTTGAAGTCTCACTCTGTCACCCAGACTGGAGTGCAGTGGCTGCTCCCGGCCACCACAGCCTTGACCTGCTGGGCTCCAGCGATCCTTCCGCCTCAGCCTTTCAAGTAGTTGGAACTACAGGCGCGCACTACCACGCCCAGCTAATTTTTTGATTTATTGTAGAGATGAGGTCTCGCCAAATTGCCCAGGTGGGTCTCGAACTGGCAGGCTCAGGCAATCCACTCACCTCGGTCTCCCAAAGCGCTGGGATTACAGGCTGAGCCACCGAGCCCGGCCTGTGTAAAACTTTGTAAAATGAAATTTACATAGGAAATGTAGGTGGCCTTCCCTTCCTCTCAGGGTATTTCTATAAAATCCTAATAGGCCCAACACTTTGGTCAGAATTTGATAAATCTAGCCTCCAGATTTTACAATAAGAAATCATGAGCCTTCCAACCCTTGGAATTGCAAATATATACTTCCCAAATTATACCTCAGGAGTCTCCTTAGCATGCACACAGAAAACTACCATAAGGAATATTCGTTTGTCTCTCAAAAAGATAAAAGATGTTTCAATCATTCTTTCTTCTACCTAATTATAAAATTCTTCCCAGACTTTGTAGTTTCTCCCAGACTACCAGCATGTATATATATAATCTGATATGCATATTCAGTAATAAATTGTGTTTTTTATGTCTATACTGGTAAAAAGGAGTGTTTTTGTTGGCAGAATATTTCACCAACATATGATAGTCATGATTATCTTTTTTAAAAAGTACTTATTCCAAATATAAAGAGTATAATTATAATAAATGTCAGAGTACTTTTCTGTAGTTTCATATAAAATACCCCAAAATGTAAAGTAATAGATTTAGTCAGAAAGACTAAAACAGGTTAAGATAGTTTACAATCAATGATAAAATGAAGTCATTTTAAACTGTATAGCCTCTTTTTGGTGGTAATAGACTTGGTTAAAAAAAAAAAAAAAGCAACCCTTAAACAGTAGGCATTAAGATGTGTTGGCAACATAGCATAAATCTGACTAACCTGACAAATATTATGTCTGAGTGAAATAATAAGACAAACATCTTCCAAAAGTAAGTTAAATAAAACCATGTTGGGGGGAAGACTATACAATAATAGATTATCTGTAAATTATGTTTTAATTTTTATGTTTTTAAAGTATAAGTTATTAAAAGTTTAAAAAGTGAAAGAAAAAATTTAGATTTTAATATTAATAATTTAAAATCTACTTTAACACATAGATTTTAATTAATACAACAAATTAACATCAACTATGTTACTATAAAATTTTCAATATGAAAGATAAAATTTTACCATCTTCCTAGCAATTCTCCCCAAGAATACAGGATCTTCTCAGGACAATCTTTAGACACATCACCTGTTCCACTGGAGAGTTCATTATCACTCTCTGCAGAAGAAACAAAACAAAACAAACAAACATTATACTATTATACTAGATAATTTATACACTATAAAATAAGAAACATGACCACGTGTGTCATAAAAGTCAAACAATACTTATGTCATTATATTCATTGCAAAAATAACAATAAAAACGTCATTAATGTAATTTATCTTCAGTGTCTAGATATTTTCAAAACACAAACTTTAAAAAAAAAATCTCATTCACAGTTTACATAGCAAGAAAATAAAAATATCTGTCAACAGCTTTATCTAAAGAGAGTAATATTTAAAAGCTAATGGCAACACAATCGAAAATTCCTATACGGTGCTCTACTTACCAGATTAAATATTCTCAAATATTAATATTTGTGACTTACTATTTCCTTTATTATTGAGAAAGAAATTCCTAATCATACAAAAACTAAGATGGCATAAAAAAATTAAAGAAATCTGATTACCTATAAATAAAAAAAATCTATGAAAAGTAAGATGTATATATATATATATATATATATATATATTTTAAAAGCTAGACAATTTTCCAACATGACAGCCATTTTCACTAATAAACTACAATCTTATTAATCAATAAAATAAAGAATAACACAACAGAAAATTGACCAAGGACATAAACATAGTATAGGCCACAATTTGTAAAACATGACTAGCCAATAAGGGTATTAAAAAGTCCCATTTCATTAATAATTTTTGAATGCAAATTAAAACAATGAAACATATTCACCAATTAGATTGACAGTGTATAAAGTATGATAATACCTAGTTTTCCTAAAAGTATAAGGAAACAGGCAAGAAGGTTGATATTTAAATAATAGTAATTTTTTTGAATTTGTTAAGATTCTTAGTTAATATACCATTTTATCCACAACTCCACTTTTAGAAATGTGTCTTCCAGAAACACACACTCCAAAGAAATATAGGGGAAAAGATTTTCATTGTATCATTGCTCATAAGAATAAGAAAATGAATTATGCGGAATCCATTAGTAGAAGTTTTATTAACTAAATTAAAATATATTGAAAAGCATTTAGAACATACTAAATTATCAAGTAATTTAAGAGAATGGGATAAATCTGTATATGGTAACATGTAAACCATCCAAAAATATTATTTTGTGATTAAAAACAAGAAAAAAAATAATTTTAAAGTTTGGTTTTACTTTAGTAAGTAACATTACTTATATAATTACATAGATAGTGTTAAGAGCTGTAGAAAAATGCACCAAACTATTAACAGAAATTATGTCTCAACACCTAACAATACCATATCACATAATAAACACTAAATATTTAGGGAACACATCTTTTACTCCTGTTTTATATTTCTTAAATATTCCAATCTTTTACAATAAGTATAAACAATGAAAAGAAGCATGAGAAAATAATTATCTTCTGAATAATCCTTACTGCTGTATGAAACAAAAACCTATTTTATTATTATGAATCTCTACTAATGAGCCATAACATTTCACGATAACAACAAAGTACTGTCTTCCTGAAAATCTACCTAGTTATTTTTCACCACAAAAAGGATATCAGAACTATAAAAACCTAGTTAGCAGAGGAGAACAACAAGGAAAGGGAAGACAATTTAAAGTAAAGCCAGATTCCTGATAACAAGTAAGGAAAAGATGACAACAAATCAGGGGCCAAATATTTGAATGGAAAAATAGAACTTAGCCAAAGTAGGCAGGAATCTCAGGCTTTTACCAAATGTCTCCCTTTATTTTAATCTCTATTCGAGGTACTGTTCTAAGTTTTACAGACCTTAACTCACTGCATTCTCTAAACCCATAATCCTCAGTCTTTTTGGCATTAGGGACCAGTTTTGTGGAAGACAATTTTTCCATGGACTGAGAAGGAGGGATGGTTTGGGGATGATTCAATCACGTTACACTTATTGTACATGTTATTTCTATATCCCCTGCATGCGTGGTTCACAATAGGGTATGCACTCCTCATGCTGTTGCTGATCTGACAGGAGACAGAGCTCAGGTGGTAATGTAAGCAATGGGAAGTGGCTGTAATTACAGATGAAGCTTTGCTTACTAGTCTGCTGCTCACCTCCTGTTGTGTGACCTGGTTCCTAACCGATCCATGGCCTGAGGATTTGGGGATCCATGACAACCTAATGAGGTAGGAACTACTAGTTTGTTCATTTTATTTTTTTAATTTTTGAGTTGGACTCTCACTCTGTCAACCAGACTGGAGTGCAGTGGCACACTCGTGGCCACTGCAGCCTTGGCCTGCTGGGCTCAGGCAATCCTTCTGCCTCAGCCTTCCAAGTAGCTGGAACTACAGACATGTGCAACCACGCTCGGCTATGCTCATTTTAAAAATGAGAAAATTGAGGCACAGGGAGCTAAGTAATTTGCCCAAGATTACCCTGCTAATGAGTGATAAAGGGATAATTCAACCTTGGTTTGAATCCAGAGTCAAATACTATCTCTCCTCATAAATTTCCCTACCATGTTTTTTAGAGGAGTCCATGCTTGGCATTTAGCAGATAGCAGTCAGTGTGTCAAATGCCAATATCTAGTAAATCCTGGGAGTCATAGTAAAAAATAGAAAAAGCTAGACACATTTAAAGAACCATGCCCATGAAACACTAAATTGGGGGCACAGGGATCCAGAAAAATTCACCCCAAAATATACCTTTTTGCCATAAGGTTTCTTTGATCTTCCTGCCTCTACTTTGCTACAGAGAAGCTGCTTTCCCTTTCAGTTATTTGTTATCTATTGCAGAACAGCAAGATGATACCACACCTGAGAAGCCGTTCTTACAAGTATAATGTCTGTTTCCAAGCATCATTTAAATTCCAGGAGCACTATTTATTTACAAGTTATTATCTGTGCCAATATCCATTCATTCTCCCTAGCAATCATTTGTTGCCCCTCAACAGAATTCCTCTTCCTCCCTCTCCTACAACCTGTTTTTACCAGAATGCAAGCCCCCATTTTTCCTATAGCCTCGAAATAGCATTTAAGTTTTTGTTTCCAACTGGGAGGTTGGGCTTTCATTCTGAAGGCCCCTGTGTATGCACATTAAATAAAATTTGTATGCTTTTTCTACTACTAACCAACCTTGCCTCATGCCAGTGATTTTTCAGTGAACCTTTAGGGAGTCAATGGCCATGGCACCACAGGGGCACCAGCAAGGCTGGTATAATTCCTCTCAATGCCCAGAAAGAACAAAAATGAAATTAATATTCCAGTGACATCAGGAGCAATATCCTAATCTACCTTCCTTGCTGTACAAACCAATAATCATGAGTATTATAAATACTTATTAGCATGAGAATTTTAAATAATAATCTGCTAGAGAAGAAGAAAGGGCCTAAAGACAAGTAAGTTAAAAGTTTCCACTGTATTAGATAAGACAGATGTTTCTAGATAGGATGAATTAGAAAGAATTAAGAACGAAAAAGACACTGTGGACCAAAGTACAGTAGAAAACACAGTGAGGCTGGCAAGCAGAATATAAAAAAAAGGAACAATGCAGCCATGCAGATATGAACAAGGCAACTCTAAGGATTCTAAAAAAGCAGTTGCAACCCACTGTGCATAGACAATTTTTACAAAGGAGGGCTAATAATAGAATCCTAGCCTTCTAACCAGATCACAGAGAATTGGCTATATCCTTCTATTCCATCATAATCAGGATGAGAAGTTACCCTCCTTCCAGCTGGGTTAAATGCTTCCCCTCTAGTCTTATTCAATCGCAGCACTTATCACATCCTATTTTAATTGTCTATTTTCCTCTACGTTTTCTCCCTTCACACTATGAGTTTCCTGGCAGTGGACAAACTTTTATTTCTATATTCTCAGTGCTAGATTAGTATTTGCCCATAAGAGTTAAAAGTTTGGTGGCGGCGGTGGCTCCTGAGCTCGGGCAGGGCTAGGCTCGACACCACCCAGGTTCTCGCGGCCCAGCCAAGTGTGCATGGGTGTTGGCACTCCCGGAGGGCTCGGCGTCACTCCCGACTCGCTGAGCAGCCACCTGGCCCATGGCATTTTGATATGACAGTGGAGTTGACCAGTGCACACCCACAACAGTCACAGCAGAGGCCCAGGTGTTGCCAGATACCCACAGTTCCTCAAGGTCTCATCTAAGTTTATAAATGGGACCAAGTCTACATACTGCGGCACGGACAGATTGTAAGGCAGAGGGAAATAGGTTCCAGTGTGCTCATATACCTGTTTGTGGATGCTAGAGTCAGCGTATACATTCTGAACCACAGCTTCACCCTCAATTAAACCTCAAAACTACAAAAAGGACAGTCTGCACCCACACTCCAAACTCAAAAGTGAACAAAGCCCGAAGACCCTCATAAGGAAGAACAGGATATTGCAGAAGTGAAACAAAAGCAACCCCACCTTCCCTCAAAAACAGAATTAAAGAAGGGGAGGGAAAGGGGGAGAGAGAGAAAAATCTACGCAAATGAAGAAAAAACAAAAGAAGACTATAGGTCTCTCTCAGACCCGGGGGGAAGGCAGACAGTGGGAAAATTGACATAGGAATGCAAACAATGAAGAGCCCCAAGCATGAAGGGTCTCAAACTACAAACCTAGATATCAAGACAATAATGGAGAGATTAAATAGAATTGAGGAGAACAAAAAGAAACTAGGAAGGAGCTGATATCTGAGATAACACTAATAAAGAATACTGTGAATGAAATAAATAACAAACTGATAAGCATGGAAAGCAGAATTAACCAAGCAGAAGAAAGAATCTCAAAGTTTGAGGACCAAAATATAGAACTAACCCAAACTCTTAAAAACACAGAAAATAAGCTCAAAAAGACAGAACAAAACCTTCAAGAGATGAGCGATTACTTCAAGAGACCGAACATAAGAGCAATTGGCCTTCCTGAGGCAGAAAGAGAGACAGAGACCACACTGGAACAAACTTTCCATGAGATCATTCAAGAAAACTTCCCTTATCTAATCAGTGATGAAAAAATTCAAAGACAAGAGATTCAGAGAATCCCTGCAGGACAAGAAATGAGAAGACCAACTCCTAGACACATAATAATTCGCCTAAACAAAGTAGGCATAAAAGAAAAAATCCTAAAGGCAGCAAGAGAAAAAGGCCAGATCACCTACCATGGAAAACCAATAAGAATAGCAGCAAATTTATCTACAGAAACCCTGCAGGCTAGGAGAGCTTGGAGCCCTATCTTCAAAGTCCTAAAAGATAAACAATTTCAACAAAGAATAACCTACCCAGCCAAGCTAAGCTTCATCAGCGAGGGAGAATTAAAATCTTTCCCAGATATCCAATCTATAAGAACTTATGCTGCCACCAAACCACCTCTACATGAAACACTTAAGAAAGTACTAAACACAGACGAAAAGGAAAAATGAACAACGTTCTTCACAAGAATACAGGAAAAAGAATAAAATACACATGAACCAACCCCAAAATCAAAAGAAACACAAAAAAACCAAGTGGAAGAACAACAACTCTATAAGAACTCTATGATAGGGACAAACTCTCACATTTCAATAATTAGCCTGAATGTGAATGGACTAAACATACCACTGAAAAGACATAGAATGGCAAAATGGATAAAATATCACAGGGAACAATATACTGCCTTCAAGAGACCCATCTCACTAGAAAGGACATGCACAGACTCAAAGTAAGAGGATGGGAAACAAATTTTGAGGCGAATGGAACACAAAAGAAAGGAGGAATCGAGATCCTAATTTCAAACAAAATACCATTTAAGCAATCAAAAATTAAAAAAGATACAGAGGGCCTCTACATAATGATAAAAGGTTCACTCCATTAACAAGAAATATCTATCCTAAACATATATGCACCTAACATAGGTGCACCAACTTTCATAAAGCAACTTCTAGGAAAACTAAAGAAAGATATTGACTCTAACACCATCATAACTGGGAGCTTTAATACCCAACCCACAACCCTAGACAGATCATCAAGACAAAAATCAGGAAGGAGATCCAGAACCTCAATGTGACTCTGGACCGAATGGACTTAATTGATACCTACAGAACACTCAATCCAAAGACCACAGAATACACCGCATGGACATATTCTAAGATCAACCACATGACTGGCCATAAATCCAGCATAAGCAAATTTAAAAGGAACGAAATTCTACCATGTGCCTTCTTGGACCACAGTGAAATAATAATAAACATTAACACCAACAAGGTCACCCCAAAACCCACAAAGACATGGACACTAAACAGCATGATGCTAAACAACTCCTGGGTCAATGATGAAATCAAAACAGAGATCAAAAGATACCTGGAAACAAATGAAAATGAAGAAAAATCTTACCAAAATCTCTGGGATGCCAGGAAAGTGGTAGTAAGAGGGGAATTTATATCCCTGCAAACACACATGAAGAAAATGGAAGCAACACAAATTAACAGCCTAACAAGCCACCTAAGGAAGCTGGAAAAGCAAGACCACAAAGACCCGAATTTCAGCAAAAGAATCCAGATCAACAAAATAAAAGCCTAAATCCAGGACATAGAAGACAAAAAGATAATACAAAAAATCAATGAAACAAAAAGCTGGTTCTTCGAAAGAATAAACAATATCGATGGTACCCTAGCTAGACTGACCAAGAAAAAATGAAAAAAAACCCAAATAAGCAAAATCAGAAACACAAAAGATGAAGTCACATCTGACCGTGAAGAAATACAAAAGATCATTAAAGACTACTACGCACACTTGTATGGAAACAAACTTGAAAACCTTAAGGAAAGGGAGGACTTTCTGACATCCCACAACCTATCTAGGTTGGAACAAGAAGAAATTGAGATTCTAAATAGACAATAACAATCAAGGAAATCTTCTACATAATAAGAAAACGACCTACAAAAAAAAGCCCTGGTCCAGATGGCTTTCCAGCAGAATTCTACAAGACATTTAAAAAGGAGCTGATACCAATCCTACTGAAGGTATTCCATGCAATTGAAAAAGATGGAACTCTCC